>NC_133126.1:206844118-207114549 GCF_048418815.1 Hemitrygon akajei | reverse complement strand
GATTTGGTCTCCCAGGCGGGAGTCAAGCGTTGTTGGAGGCAGTTTGTTGGAGTTAAAATGGTTGACCCAAGACACAAAACTAGTGGTAAGAATATTATTGTTTTATTTTCCATGTAACCCTTGGCATATAGATGCCAGGTAGTGATTTTTAAAAAAAATATCATTACCCCTTAGAATTACATGCCTCTCATTATTGGTCCCTGGGAGGAATACAGGCAGTGTCTGAGCCTGACACTGTTGGGCCACCTCGAGTAGGGTGTCTAGTGATTAAAGGCCCGAAACACCTGATGATCCGAGGTTACATTACTGATGGATGTGTCCCAGTGCACACCCGGTTCGTTGAACCAAGTGGTGTCGGACCTTGATAATGAAAGGCATGGTCCAGATTAACCTGGCTTTATTATACTAGCTCATTCGCCATAGCAGTTCATATACTGTCATTTAAAATTCTGTATTCTAATATCTCCTAGTCAAACATATATATTCACTAGCTTAAAACTTAAACCTAATCTTAAAGTTTAGATGGGGTACACACCCCCACAAACCCTACTAAAGTTTTAGATGGGGTACACACCCCCACAAACCCTACTAAAGTTTAGATGGGTACACACCCCCACAAACCCTACTAAAGTTTAGATGGGGTACACACCCCCACAAACCCTATTCACTCCCCGCTTAACCCTGGCTTTAGCCCCACAAACCCAAAGCACATCCTGATTGACCCTTGCTAAACTCCCATAGACAGTGTCCCGTGTCAAGAGGGGTAATTTCAACAGGAATAAAGTGTTGGGTCTGATTGGTGAAGGCGTCGGCCAGTTTAAATTATCCACTAGCCTAAAATTTAAACCTAATCCTAAGGTCCAAAAGGGGCATACACCCCCACAAACCCTAGGGAACTCTGGCTTCAGCCGTACAAACCTAAAGCACAACCCTGACTGATCAACAGGGATACAGTGTTGGGCCTGGTTGGTAAAGGCGTGGGCCAGTTTTAAAGTGGCAGGATCGTGTGAAAACAGAATCTCTGGTGGCGAGATCAGAAAGCACAAGAGGGCTGAATTGCCCACTGCCTGTATGGTTTAAAATTTAAACCTAATCCAGATGGGGTGCACATCCCCATAAATTTATAGGCACTTCCCGATTAACTCTGGTTTTAGCCCCACAAACCCAAAGCACACCCTGATTGACCCTTGTTAAATCCCCATAGACTTAGTGCTCCGGGTCGAGAGGGGTAAATTTCAACAGGGATGAGTGTTGGACTTGGTTAGTGAAGGCGTCGGTCCATTTTGAAGTGGCAGGGTCGTGTGAAACTGAATCTCAAGTGGCAAGATCAGAAAGCACAAGAGGGCTGAATTGCCCACTGCCCGCATAATTTCACCCTAACTTAGTAAATTCCATAAACTGGATATTCTGTGTTAAGAGGGGCAAGTTTCAATAAAGGCAAGTGGTGGACCTGGTTAATGAAGGCGTGGGCCAGTTCAAAGTGGCAGGGTCACGTGAAATTGAATCTCAAGTGGCGAGATCAAAAAACACGAGGGGGCTTTTTTGCCCACTGCCCGCATAATCTCAACCTAACCTTACAGTGACACGCTCTTCATTCTCCAGGGCACTGGAGGCCAATGAGAAGGCTTAGATATTTAAACCCAAATGGACAGTGTACCTTTAAGAGTTGAATAGGTAAGGCTGGCTTGGTATCCTAGCAACAGATAGGGTCTGCAGTTGGAGTGGTCAGACAGGTTTTAGGACACAATAAAAGTGGAGATGGAGTCCCGGGCTAGGGATGTTTTAACCGGATAGCATTTTTCAGAGACCTCCCCGGAGACCGGAGTAATGGGAGTAAGTGGATTTGGTCTCCCAGGCGGGGAGTCAAGCGTTGTTGGAGGCAGTATTGTTGGAGTTAAAATGGTTGACCCAAGACACAAAACTAGTGGTAGAATATTATTGTTTTATTTTCCATGTAACCCTTGGCATATAGATGCCAGGTAGTGATTTTTAAAAAAAATATCATTACCCTTAGAATTACATGCCTCTCATTATTGGTCCCTGGGAGGAATACAGGCAGTGTCTGAGCCTGACACTGTTGGGCCACCTCGAGTAGGGTGTCTAGTGATTAAAGGCCCGAAACCCTGATGATCCGAGGTTACATTACTGATGATGTGTCCCAGTGCACACCGGTTCGTTGAACCAAGTGGTGTCGGACCTTGATATGAAAGGCATGGTCCAGATTAACCTGGCTTTATTATACTAGCTCATTCGCCATAGCAGTTCATATACTGTCATTTAAAATTCTGTATTCTAATATCTCCTAGTCAAACATATATATTCACTAGCTTAAAACTTAAACCTAATCTTAAAGTTTAGATGGGGTACACACCCCCACAAACCCCTACTAAAGTTTAGATGGGGTACACACCCCCACAAACCCTACTAAAGTTTAGATGGGGTACACACCCCCCACAAACCCCTACTAAAGTTTAGATGGGGTACACACCCCCACAAACCCTATTCACTCCCCGATTAACCCTGGCTTTAGCCCCACAAACCCAAAGCACATCCTGATTGACCCTTGCTAAACTCCCATAGACAGTGTCCGTGTCAAGAGGGGTAATTTCAACAGGAATAAGTGTTTGGGTCTGATTGGTGAAGGCGTCGGCCAGTTTAAATATATCCACTAGCCTAAAATTTAAACCTAATCCTAAGGTCCAAAGGGGCATACACCCCCACAAACCCTAGGAACTCTGGCTTCAGCCGTACAAACCTAAAGCACACCCTGACTGATTCAACAGGATAAGTGTTGGGGCCTGGTTGGTAAAGGCGTGGGCCAGTTTAAAGTGGCAGGATCGTGTGAAACTGAATCTCTGGTGGCGAGATCAGAAAGCACAAGAGGGCTGAATGCCCACTGCCTGTATGGTTTAAAATTAAACCTAATCCAGATGGGGTGCACATCCCCATAAAATTTTAGGCACTTCCCGATTAACTCTGGTTTTAGCCCCACAAACCCAAAGCACACCCTGATTGACCCTTGTTAAATCCCCATAGACTTAGTGCTCCGGGTCGAGAGGGGTAAATTTCAACAGGGATGAGTGTTGGACTTGGTTAGTGAAGGCGTCGGTCATTTTGAAGTGGCAGGGTCGTGTGAAACTGAATCTCAAGTGGCAAGATCAGAAAGCACAAGAGGGCTGAATTGCCCACTGCCCGCATAATTTCACCCTAACTTAGTAAATTCCCATAAACTGGATATTCTGTGTTAAGAGGGGCAAGTTTCAATAAAGGCAAGTGGTGGACCTGGTTAATGAAGGCGTGGGCCAGTTCAAAGTGGCAGGGTCACGTGAAATTGAATCTCAAGTGGCGAGATCAAAAAAACACGAGGGGGCTTTTTTGCCCACTGCCCGCATAATCTCAACCTAACCTTACAGTGACACGCTCTTCATTCAGTCCAGGGCACTGGAGGCCAATGAGAAGGCTTAGATATTTAAACCCAAATGGACAGTGTACCTTTAAGAGTTGAATAGGTAAGGGCTGCTTGGTATCCTAGCAACAGATAGGGTCTGCAGTTGGAGTGGTCAGACAGGTTTTAGGACACAATAAAAGTGGAGATGGAGTCCCGGGCTAGGGATGTTTTAACCGGATAGCATTTTTCAGAGACCTCCCCCGGGAGACCGGGAGTAATGGGAGTAAGTGGATTTGGTCTCCCAGGCGGGAGTCAAGCGTTGTTGGAGGCAGTTTGTTGGAGTTAAAAATGGTTGACCCAAGACACAAAACTAGTGGTAAGAATATTATTGTTTTATTTTCCCATGTAACCCTTGGCATATAGATGCCAGGTAGTGATTTTTAAAAAAAATATCATTACCCTTAGAATTACATGCCTCTCATTATTGGTCCCTGGGAGGAATACAGGCAGTGTCTGAGCCTGACACTGTTGGGCCACCTCGAGTAGGGTGTCTAGTGATTAAAGGCCCGAAACACCTGATGATCCGAGGTTACATTACTGATGATGTGTCCCAGTGCACACCCGTTCGTTGAACCAAGTGGTGTCGGACCTTGATAATGAAAGGCATGGTCCAGATTAACCTGGCTTTATTATACTAGCTCATTCGCCATAGCAGTTCATATACTGTCATTTAAAATTCTGTATTCTAATATCTCCTAGTCAAACATATATATTCACTAGCTTAAAACTTAAACCTAATCTTAAAGTTTAGATGGGGTACACACCCCCACAAACCCTACTAAAGTTTAGATGGGGTACACACCCCCACAAACCCTACTAAAGTTTAGATGGGGTACAGTTTAGATGGGGTACACACCCCCACAAACCCTACTAAAGTTTAGATGGGGTACACACCCCCACAAACCCTATTCACTCCCCGATTAACCCTGGCTTTAGCCCCACAAACCCAAAGCACATCCTGATTGACCCTTGCTAAACTCCCATAGACAGTGTCCCGTGTCAAGAGGGGTAATTTCAACAGGAATAAGTGTTGGGTCTGATTGGTGAAGGCGTCGGCCAGTTTAAATATATCCACTAGCCTAAAATTTAAACCTAATCCTAAGGTCCAAAAGGGGCATACACCCCCACAAACCCTAGGAACTCTGGCTTCAGCCGTACAAACCTAAAGCACACCCTGACTGATCAACAGGGATAAGTGTTGGGCCTGGTTGGTAAAGGCGTGGGCCAGTTTAAAGTGGCAGGATCGTGTGAAACTGAATCTCTGGTGGCGAGATCAGAAAGCACAAGAGGGCTGAATTGCCCACTGCCTGTATGGTTTAAAATTTAAACCTAATCCAGATGGGGTGCACATCCCCATAAATTTTAGGCACTTCCCGATTAACTCTGGTTTTAGCCCCACAAACCCAAAGCACACCCTGATTGACCCTTGTTAAATCCCCATAGACTTAGTGCTCCGGGTCGAGAGGGGTAAATTTCAACAGGGATGAGTGTTGGACTTGGTTAGTGAAGGCGTCGGTCATTTTGAAGTGGCAGGGTCGTGTGAAACTGAATCTCAAGTGGCAAGATCAGAAAGCACAAGAGGGCTGAATTGCCCACTGCCCGCATAATTTCACCCTAACTTAGTAAATTCCCATAAACTGGATATTCTGTGTTAAGAGGGGCAAGTTTCAATAAAGGCAAGTGGTGGACCTGGTTAATGAAGGCGTGGGCCAGTTCAAAGTGGCAGGGTCACGTGAAATTGAATCTCAAGTGGCGAGATCAAAAAACACGAGGGGGCTTTTTTGCCCACTGCCCGCATAATCTCAACCTAACCTTACAGTGACACGCTCTTCATTCTCCAGGGCACTGGAGGCCAATGAGAAGGCTTAGATATTTAAACCCAAATGGACAGTGTACCTTTAAGAGTTGAATAGGTAAGGCTGCTTGGTATCCTAGCAACAGATAGGGTCTGCAGTTGGAGTGGTCAGACAGGTTTTAGGACACAATAAAAGTGGAGATGGAGTCCCGGGCTAGGGATGTTTTAACCGGATAGCATTTTTCAGAGACCTCCCCGGGAGACCGGAGTAATGGGAGTAAGTGGATTTGGTCTCCCAGGCGGGAGTCAAGCGTTGTTGGAGGCAGTTTGTTGGAGTTAAAATGGTTGACCCAAGACACAAAACTAGTGGTAAGAATATTATTGTTTTATTTTCCATGTAACCCTTGGCATATAGATGCCAGGTAGTGATTTTTAAAAAAAATATCATTACCCTTAGAATTACATGCCTCTCATTATTGGTCCCTGGGAGGAATACAGGCAGTGTCTGAGCCTGACACTGTTGGGCCACCTCGAGTAGGGTGTCTAGTGATTAAAGGCCCGAAACACCTGATGATCCGAGGTTACATTACTGATGATGTGTCCCAGTGCACACCCGGTTCGTTGAACCAAGTGGTGTCGGACCTTGATAATGAAAGGCATGGTCCAGATTAACCTGGCTTTATTATACTAGCTCATTCGCCATAGCAGTTCATATACTGTCATTTAAAATTCTGTATTCTAATATCTCCTAGTCAAACATATATATTCACTAGCTTAAAACTTAAACCTAATCTTAAAGTTTAGATGGGGTACACACCCCCACAAACCCTACTAAAGTTTAGATGGGGTACACACCCCCACAAACCCTACTAAAGTTTAGATGGGGTACACACCCCCCACAAACCCTACTAAAGTTTAGATGGGGTACACACCCCCACAAACCCTATTCACTCCCCGATTAACCCTGGCTTTAGCCCCACAAACCCAAAGCACATCCTGATTGACCCTTGCTAAACTCCCATAGACAGTGTCCCGTGTCAAGAGGGGTAATTTCAACAGGAATAAGTGTTGGGTCTGATTGGTGAAGGCGTCGGCCAGTTTAAATATATCCACTAGCCTAAAATTTAAACCTAATCCTAAGGTCCAAAAGGGGCATACACCCCCACAAACCCTAGGAACTCTGGCTTCAGCCGTACAAACCTAAAGCACACCCTGACTGATCAACAGGGATAAGTGTTGGGCCTGGTTGGTAAAGGCGTGGGCCAGTTTAAAGTGGCAGGATCGTGTGAAACTGAATCTCTGGTGGCGAGATCAGAAAGCACAAGAGGGCTGAATTGCCCACTGCCTGTATGGTTTAAAATTTAAACCTAATCCAGATGGGGTGCACATCCCCATAAATTTTAGGCACTTCCCGATTAACTCTGGTTTTAGCCCCACAAACCCAAAGCACACCCTGATTGACCCTTGTTAAATCCCCATAGACTTAGTGCTCCGGGTCGAGAGGGGTAAATTTCAACAGGGATGAGTGTTGGACTTGGTTAGTGAAGGCGTCGGTCATTTTGAAGTGGCAGGGTCGTGTGAAACTGAATCTCAAGTGGCAAGATCAGAAAGCACAAGAGGGCTGAATTGCCCACTGCCCGCATAATTTCACCCTAACTTAGTAAATTCCCATAAACTGGATATTCTGTGTTAAGAGGGGCAAGTTTCAATAAAGGCAAGTGGTGGACCTGGTTAATGAAGGCGTGGGCCAGTTCAAAGTGGCAGGGTCACGTGAAATTGAATCTCAAGTGGCGAGATCAAAAAACACGAGGGGGCTTTTTTGCCCACTGCCCGCATAATCTCAACCTAACCTTACAGTGACACGCTCTTCATTCTCCAGGGCACTGGAGGCCAATGAGAAGGCTTAGATATTTAAACCCAAATGGACAGTGTACCTTTAAGAGTTGAATAGGTAAGGCTGCTTGGTATCCTAGCAACAGATAGGGTCTGCAGTTGGAGTGGTCAGACAGGTTTTAGGACACAATAAAAGTGGAGATGGAGTCCCGGGCTAGGGATGTTTTAACCGGATAGCATTTTTCAGAGACCTCCCCGGGAGACCGGAGTAATGGGAGTAAGTGGATTTGGTCTCCCAGGCGGGAGTCAAGCGTTGTTGGAGGCAGTTTGTTGGAGTTAAAATGGTTGACCCAAGACACAAAACTAGTGGTAAGAATATTATTGTTTTATTTTCCATGTAACCCTTGGCATATAGATGCCAGGTAGTGATTTTTAAAAAAAATATCATTACCCTTAGAATTACATGCCTCTCATTATTGGTCCCTGGGAGGAATACAGGCAGTGTCTGAGCCTGACACTGTTGGGCCACCTCGAGTAGGGTGTCTAGTGATTAAAGGCCCGAAACACCTGATGATCCGAGGTTACATTACTGATGATGTGTCCCAGTGCACACCCGGTTCGTTGAACCAAGTGGTGTCGGACCTTGATAATGAAAGGCATGGTCCAGATTAACCTGGCTTTATTATACTAGCTCATTCGCCATAGCAGTTCATATACTGTCATTTAAAATTCTGTATTCTAATATCTCCTAGTCAAACATATATATTCACTAGCTTAAAACTTAAACCTAATCTTAAAGTTTAGATGGGGTACACACCCCCACAAACCCTACTAAAGTTTAGATGGGGTACACACCCCCACAAACCCTACTAAAGTTTAGATGGGGTACACACCCCCACAAACCCTACTAAAGTTTAGATGGGGTACACACCCCCACAAACCCTATTCACTCCCCGATTAACCCTGGCTTTAGCCCCACAAACCCAAAGCACATCCTGATTGACCCTTGCTAAACTCCCATAGACAGTGTCCCGTGTCAAGAGGGGTAATTTCAACAGGAATAAGTGTTGGGTCTGATTGGTGAAGGCGTCGGCCAGTTTAAATATATCCACTAGCCTAAAATTTAAACCTAATCCTAAGGTCCAAAAGGGGCATACACCCCCACAAACCCTAGGAACTCTGGCTTCAGCCGTACAAACCTAAAGCACACCCTGACTGATCAACAGGGATAAGTGTTGGGCCTGGTTGGTAAAGGCGTGGGCCAGTTTAAAGTGGCAGGATCGTGTGAAACTGAATCTCTGGTGGCGAGATCAGAAAGCACAAGAGGGCTGAATTGCCCACTGCCTGTATGGTTTAAAATTTAAACCTAATCCAGATGGGGTGCACATCCCCATAAATTTTAGGCACTTCCCGATTAACTCTGGTTTTAGCCCCACAAACCCAAAGCACACCCTGATTGACCCTTGTTAAATCCCCATAGACTTAGTGCTCCGGGTCGAGAGGGGTAAATTTCAACAGGGATGAGTGTTGGACTTGGTTAGTGAAGGCGTCGGTCATTTTGAAGTGGCAGGGTCGTGTGAAACTGAATCTCAAGTGGCAAGATCAGAAAGCACAAGAGGGCTGAATTGCCCACTGCCCGCATAATTTCACCCTAACTTAGTAAATTCCCATAAACTGGATATTCTGTGTTAAGAGGGGCAAGTTTCAATAAAGGCAAGTGGTGGACCTGGTTAATGAAGGCGTGGGCCAGTTCAAAGTGGCAGGGTCACGTGAAATTGAATCTCAAGTGGCGAGATCAAAAAACACGAGGGGGCTTTTTTGCCCACTGCCCGCATAATCTCAACCTAACCTTACAGTGACACGCTCTTCATTCTCCAGGGCACTGGAGGCCAATGAGAAGGCTTAGATATTTAAACCCAAATGGACAGTGTACCTTTAAGAGTTGAATAGGTAAGGCTGCTTGGTATCCTAGCAACAGATAGGGTCTGCAGTTGGAGTGGTCAGACAGGTTTTAGGACACAATAAAAGTGGAGATGGAGTCCCGGGCTAGGGATGTTTTAACCGGATAGCATTTTTCAGAGACCTCCCCGGGAGACCGGAGTAATGGGAGTAAGTGGATTTGGTCTCCCAGGCGGGAGTCAAGCGTTGTTGGAGGCAGTTTGTTGGAGTTAAAATGGTTGACCCAAGACACAAAACTAGTGGTAAGAATATTATTGTTTTATTTTCCATGTAACCCTTGGCATATAGATGCCAGGTAGTGATTTTTAAAAAAAATATCATTACCCTTAGAATTACATGCCTCTCATTATTGGTCCCTGGGAGGAATACAGGCAGTGTCTGAGCCTGACACTGTTGGGCCACCTCGAGTAGGGTGTCTAGTGATTAAAGGCCCGAAACACCTGATGATCCGAGGTTACATTACTGATGATGTGTCCCAGTGCACACCCGGTTCGTTGAACCAAGTGGTGTCGGACCTTGATAATGAAAGGCATGGTCCAGATTAACCTGGCTTTATTATACTAGCTCATTCGCCATAGCAGTTCATATACTGTCATTTAAAATTCTGTATTCTAATATCTCCTAGTCAAACATATATATTCACTAGCTTAAAACTTAAACCTAATCTTAAAGTTTAGATGGGGTACACACCCCCACAAACCCTACTAAAGTTTAGATGGGGTACACACCCCCACAAACCCTACTAAAGTTTAGATGGGGTACACACCCCCACAAACCCTACTAAAGTTTAGATGGGGTACACACCCCCACAAACCCTATTCACTCCCCGATTAACCCTGGCTTTAGCCCCACAAACCCAAAGCACATCCTGATTGACCCTTGCTAAACTCCCATAGACAGTGTCCCGTGTCAAGAGGGGTAATTTCAACAGGAATAAGTGTTGGGTCTGATTGGTGAAGGCGTCGGCCAGTTTAAATATATCCACTAGCCTAAAATTTAAACCTAATCCTAAGGTCCAAAAGGGGCATACACCCCCACAAACCCTAGGAACTCTGGCTTCAGCCGTACAAACCTAAAGCACACCCTGACTGATCAACAGGGATAAGTGTTGGGCCTGGTTGGTAAAGGCGTGGGCCAGTTTAAAGTGGCAGGATCGTGTGAAACTGAATCTCTGGTGGCGAGATCAGAAAGCACAAGAGGGCTGAATTGCCCACTGCCTGTATGGTTTAAAATTTAAACCTAATCCAGATGGGGTGCACATCCCCATAAATTTTAGGCACTTCCCGATTAACTCTGGTTTTAGCCCCACAAACCCAAAGCACACCCTGATTGACCCTTGTTAAATCCCCATAGACTTAGTGCTCCGGGTCGAGAGGGGTAAATTTCAACAGGGATGAGTGTTGGACTTGGTTAGTGAAGGCGTCGGTCATTTTGAAGTGGCAGGGTCGTGTGAAACTGAATCTCAAGTGGCAAGATCAGAAAGCACAAGAGGGCTGAATTGCCCACTGCCCGCATAATTTCACCCTAACTTAGTAAATTCCCATAAACTGGATATTCTGTGTTAAGAGGGGCAAGTTTCAATAAAGGCAAGTGGTGGACCTGGTTAATGAAGGCGTGGGCCAGTTCAAAGTGGCAGGGTCACGTGAAATTGAATCTCAAGTGGCGAGATCAAAAAACACGAGGGGGCTTTTTTGCCCACTGCCCGCATAATCTCAACCTAACCTTACAGTGACACGCTCTTCATTCTCCAGGGCACTGGAGGCCAATGAGAAGGCTTAGATATTTAAACCCAAATGGACAGTGTACCTTTAAGAGTTGAATAGGTAAGGCTGCTTGGTATCCTAGCAACAGATAGGGTCTGCAGTTGGAGTGGTCAGACAGGTTTTAGGACACAATAAAAGTGGAGATGGAGTCCCGGGCTAGGGATGTTTTAACCGGATAGCATTTTTCAGAGACCTCCCCGGGAGACCGGAGTAATGGGAGTAAGTGGATTTGGTCTCCCAGGCGGGAGTCAAGCGTTGTTGGAGGCAGTTTGTTGGAGTTAAAATGGTTGACCCAAGACACAAAACTAGTGGTAAGAATATTATTGTTTTATTTTCCATGTAACCCTTGGCATATAGATGCCAGGTAGTGATTTTTAAAAAAAATATCATTACCCTTAGAATTACATGCCTCTCATTATTGGTCCCTGGGAGGAATACAGGCAGTGTCTGAGCCTGACACTGTTGGGCCACCTCGAGTAGGGTGTCTAGTGATTAAAGGCCCGAAACACCTGATGATCCGAGGTTACATTACTGATGATGTGTCCCAGTGCACACCCGGTTCGTTGAACCAAGTGGTGTCGGACCTTGATAATGAAAGGCATGGTCCAGATTAACCTGGCTTTATTATACTAGCTCATTCGCCATAGCAGTTCATATACTGTCATTTAAAATTCTGTATTCTAATATCTCCTAGTCAAACATATATATTCACTAGCTTAAAACTTAAACCTAATCTTAAAGTTTAGATGGGGTACACACCCCCACAAACCCTACTAAAGTTTAGATGGGGTACACACCCCCACAAACCCTACTAAAGTTTAGATGGGGTACACACCCCCACAAACCCTATTCACTCCCCGATTAACCCTGGCTTTAGCCCCACAAACCCAAAGCACATCCTGATTGACCCTTGCTAAACTCCCATAGACAGTGTCCCGTGTCAAGAGGGGTAATTTCAACAGGAATAAGTGTTGGGTCTGATTGGTGAAGGCGTCGGCCAGTTTAAATATATCCACTAGCCTAAAATTTAAACCTAATCCTAAGGTCCAAAAGGGGCATACACCCCCACAAACCCTAGGAACTCTGGCTTCAGCCGTACAAACCTAAAGCACACCCTGACTGATCAACAGGGATAAGTGTTGGGCCTGGTTGGTAAAGGCGTGGGCCAGTTTAAAGTGGCAGGATCGTGTGAAACTGAATCTCTGGTGGCGAGATCAGAAAGCACAAGAGGGCTGAATTGCCCACTGCCTGTATGGTTTAAAATTTAAACCTAATCCAGATGGGGTGCACATCCCCATAAATTTTAGGCACTTCCCGATTAACTCTGGTTTTAGCCCCACAAACCCAAAGCACACCCTGATTGACCCTTGTTAAATCCCCATAGACTTAGTGCTCCGGGTCGAGAGGGGTAAATTTCAACAGGGATGAGTGTTGGACTTGGTTAGTGAAGGCGTCGGTCATTTTGAAGTGGCAGGGTCGTGTGAAACTGAATCTCAAGTGGCAAGATCAGAAAGCACAAGAGGGCTGAATTGCCCACTGCCCGCATAATTTCACCCTAACTTAGTAAATTCCCATAAACTGGATATTCTGTGTTAAGAGGGGCAAGTTTCAATAAAGGCAAGTGGTGGACCTGGTTAATGAAGGCGTGGGCCAGTTCAAAGTGGCAGGGTCACGTGAAATTGAATCTCAAGTGGCGAGATCAAAAAACACGAGGGGGCTTTTTTGCCCACTGCCCGCATAATCTCAACCTAACCTTACAGTGACACGCTCTTCATTCTCCAGGGCACTGGAGGCCAATGAGAAGGCTTAGATATTTAAACCCAAATGGACAGTGTACCTTTAAGAGTTGAATAGGTAAGGCTGCTTGGTATCCTAGCAACAGATAGGGTCTGCAGTTGGAGTGGTCAGACAGGTTTTAGGACACAATAAAAGTGGAGATGGAGTCCCGGGCTAGGGATGTTTTAACCGGATAGCATTTTTCAGAGACCTCCCCGGGAGACCGGAGTAATGGGAGTAAGTGGATTTGGTCTCCCAGGCGGGAGTCAAGCGTTGTTGGAGGCAGTTTGTTGGAGTTAAAATGGTTGACCCAAGACACAAAACTAGTGGTAAGAATATTATTGTTTTATTTTCCATGTAACCCTTGGCATATAGATGCCAGGTAGTGATTTTTAAAAAAAATATCATTACCCTTAGAATTACATGCCTCTCATTATTGGTCCCTGGGAGGAATACAGGCAGTGTCTGAGCCTGACACTGTTGGGCCACCTCGAGTAGGGTGTCTAGTGATTAAAGGCCCGAAACACCTGATGATCCGAGGTTACATTACTGATGATGTGTCCCAGTGCACACCCGGTTCGTTGAACCAAGTGGTGTCGGACCTTGATAATGAAAGGCATGGTCCAGATTAACCTGGCTTTATTATACTAGCTCATTCGCCATAGCAGTTCATATACTGTCATTTAAAATTCTGTATTCTAATATCTCCTAGTCAAACATATATATTCACTAGCTTAAAACTTAAACCTAATCTTAAAGTTTAGATGGGGTACACACCCCCACAAACCCTACTAAAGTTTAGATGGGGTACACACCCCCACAAACCCTACTAAAGTTTAGATGGGGTACACACCCCCACAAACCCTACTAAAGTTTAGATGGGGTACACACCCCCACAAACCCTATTCACTCCCCGATTAACCCTGGCTTTAGCCCCACAAACCCAAAGCACATCCTGATTGACCCTTGCTAAACTCCCATAGACAGTGTCCCGTGTCAAGAGGGGTAATTTCAACAGGAATAAGTGTTGGGTCTGATTGGTGAAGGCGTCGGCCAGTTTAAATATATCCACTAGCCTAAAATTTAAACCTAATCCTAAGGTCCAAAAGGGGCATACACCCCCACAAACCCTAGGAACTCTGGCTTCAGCCGTACAAACCTAAAGCACACCCTGACTGATCAACAGGGATAAGTGTTGGGCCTGGTTGGTAAAGGCGTGGGCCAGTTTAAAGTGGCAGGATCGTGTGAAACTGAATCTCTGGTGGCGAGATCAGAAAGCACAAGAGGGCTGAATTGCCCACTGCCTGTATGGTTTAAAATTTAAACCTAATCCAGATGGGGTGCACATCCCCATAAATTTTAGGCACTTCCCGATTAACTCTGGTTTTAGCCCCACAAACCCAAAGCACACCCTGATTGACCCTTGTTAAATCCCCATAGACTTAGTGCTCCGGGTCGAGAGGGGTAAATTTCAACAGGGATGAGTGTTGGACTTGGTTAGTGAAGGCGTCGGTCATTTTGAAGTGGCAGGGTCGTGTGAAACTGAATCTCAAGTGGCAAGATCAGAAAGCACAAGAGGGCTGAATTGCCCACTGCCCGCATAATTTCACCCTAACTTAGTAAATTCCCATAAACTGGATATTCTGTGTTAAGAGGGGCAAGTTTCAATAAAGGCAAGTGGTGGACCTGGTTAATGAAGGCGTGGGCCAGTTCAAAGTGGCAGGGTCACGTGAAATTGAATCTCAAGTGGCGAGATCAAAAAACACGAGGGGGCTTTTTTGCCCACTGCCCGCATAATCTCAACCTAACCTTACAGTGACACGCTCTTCATTCTCCAGGGCACTGGAGGCCAATGAGAAGGCTTAGATATTTAAACCCAAATGGACAGTGTACCTTTAAGAGTTGAATAGGTAAGGCTGCTTGGTATCCTAGCAACAGATAGGGTCTGCAGTTGGAGTGGTCAGACAGGTTTTAGGACACAATAAAAGTGGAGATGGAGTCCCGGGCTAGGGATGTTTTAACCGGATAGCATTTTTCAGAGACCTCCCCGGGAGACCGGAGTAATGGGAGTAAGTGGATTTGGTCTCCCAGGCGGGAGTCAAGCGTTGTTGGAGGCAGTTTGTTGGAGTTAAAATGGTTGACCCAAGACACAAAACTAGTGGTAAGAATATTATTGTTTTATTTTCCATGTAACCCTTGGCATATAGATGCCAGGTAGTGATTTTTAAAAAAAATATCATTACCCTTAGAATTACATGCCTCTCATTATTGGTCCCTGGGAGGAATACAGGCAGTGTCTGAGCCTGACACTGTTGGGCCACCTCGAGTAGGGTGTCTAGTGATTAAAGGCCCGAAACACCTGATGATCCGAGGTTACATTACTGATGATGTGTCCCAGTGCACACCCGGTTCGTTGAACCAAGTGGTGTCGGACCTTGATAATGAAAGGCATGGTCCAGATTAACCTGGCTTTATTATACTAGCTCATTCGCCATAGCAGTTCATATACTGTCATTTAAAATTCTGTATTCTAATATCTCCTAGTCAAACATATATATTCACTAGCTTAAAACTTAAACCTAATCTTAAAGTTTAGATGGGGTACACACCCCCACAAACCCTACTAAAGTTTAGATGGGGTACACACCCCCACAAACCCTACTAAAGTTTAGATGGGGTACACACCCCCACAAACCCTACTAAAGTTTAGATGGGGTACACACCCCCACAAACCCTATTCACTCCCCGATTAACCCTGGCTTTAGCCCCACAAACCCAAAGCACATCCTGATTGACCCTTGCTAAACTCCCATAGACAGTGTCCCGTGTCAAGAGGGGTAATTTCAACAGGAATAAGTGTTGGGTCTGATTGGTGAAGGCGTCGGCCAGTTTAAATATATCCACTAGCCTAAAATTTAAACCTAATCCTAAGGTCCAAAAGGGGCATACACCCCCACAAACCCTAGGAACTCTGGCTTCAGCCGTACAAACCTAAAGCACACCCTGACTGATCAACAGGGATAAGTGTTGGGCCTGGTTGGTAAAGGCGTGGGCCAGTTTAAAGTGGCAGGATCGTGTGAAACTGAATCTCTGGTGGCGAGATCAGAAAGCACAAGAGGGCTGAATTGCCCACTGCCTGTATGGTTTAAAATTTAAACCTAATCCAGATGGGGTGCACATCCCCATAAATTTTAGGCACTTCCCGATTAACTCTGGTTTTAGCCCCACAAACCCAAAGCACACCCTGATTGACCCTTGTTAAATCCCCATAGACTTAGTGCTCCGGGTCGAGAGGGGTAAATTTCAACAGGGATGAGTGTTGGACTTGGTTAGTGAAGGCGTCGGTCATTTTGAAGTGGCAGGGTCGTGTGAAACTGAATCTCAAGTGGCAAGATCAGAAAGCACAAGAGGGCTGAATTGCCCACTGCCCGCATAATTTCACCCTAACTTAGTAAATTCCCATAAACTGGATATTCTGTGTTAAGAGGGGCAAGTTTCAATAAAGGCAAGTGGTGGACCTGGTTAATGAAGGCGTGGGCCAGTTCAAAGTGGCAGGGTCACGTGAAATTGAATCTCAAGTGGCGAGATCAAAAAACACGAGGGGGCTTTTTTGCCCACTGCCCGCATAATCTCAACCTAACCTTACAGTGACACGCTCTTCATTCTCCAGGGCACTGGAGGCCAATGAGAAGGCTTAGATATTTAAACCCAAATGGACAGTGTACCTTTAAGAGTTGAATAGGTAAGGCTGCTTGGTATCCTAGCAACAGATAGGGTCTGCAGTTGGAGTGGTCAGACAGGTTTTAGGACACAATAAAAGTGGAGATGGAGTCCCGGGCTAGGGATGTTTTAACCGGATAGCATTTTTCAGAGACCTCCCCGGGAGACCGGAGTAATGGGAGTAAGTGGATTTGGTCTCCCAGGCGGGAGTCAAGCGTTGTTGGAGGCAGTTTGTTGGAGTTAAAATGGTTGACCCAAGACACAAAACTAGTGGTAAGAATATTATTGTTTTATTTTCCATGTAACCCTTGGCATATAGATGCCAGGTAGTGATTTTTAAAAAAAATATCATTACCCTTAGAATTACATGCCTCTCATTATTGGTCCCTGGGAGGAATACAGGCAGTGTCTGAGCCTGACACTGTTGGGCCACCTCGAGTAGGGTGTCTAGTGATTAAAGGCCCGAAACACCTGATGATCCGAGGTTACATTACTGATGATGTGTCCCAGTGCACACCCGGTTCGTTGAACCAAGTGGTGTCGGACCTTGATAATGAAAGGCATGGTCCAGATTAACCTGGCTTTATTATACTAGCTCATTCGCCATAGCAGTTCATATACTGTCATTTAAAATTCTGTATTCTAATATCTCCTAGTCAAACATATATATTCACTAGCTTAAAACTTAAACCTAATCTTAAAGTTTAGATGGGGTACACACCCCCACAAACCCTACTAAAGTTTAGATGGGGTACACACCCCCACAAACCCTACTAAAGTTTAGATGGGGTACACACCCCCACAAACCCTACTAAAGTTTAGATGGGGTACACACCCCCACAAACCCTATTCACTCCCCGATTAACCCTGGCTTTAGCCCCACAAACCCAAAGCACATCCTGATTGACCCTTGCTAAACTCCCATAGACAGTGTCCCGTGTCAAGAGGGGTAATTTCAACAGGAATAAGTGTTGGGTCTGATTGGTGAAGGCGTCGGCCAGTTTAAATATATCCACTAGCCTAAAATTTAAACCTAATCCTAAGGTCCAAAAGGGGCATACACCCCCACAAACCCTAGGAACTCTGGCTTCAGCCGTACAAACCTAAAGCACACCCTGACTGATCAACAGGGATAAGTGTTGGGCCTGGTTGGTAAAGGCGTGGGCCAGTTTAAAGTGGCAGGATCGTGTGAAACTGAATCTCTGGTGGCGAGATCAGAAAGCACAAGAGGGCTGAATTGCCCACTGCCTGTATGGTTTAAAATTTAAACCTAATCCAGATGGGGTGCACATCCCCATAAATTTTAGGCACTTCCCGATTAACTCTGGTTTTAGCCCCACAAACCCAAAGCACACCCTGATTGACCCTTGTTAAATCCCCATAGACTTAGTGCTCCGGGTCGAGAGGGGTAAATTTCAACAGGGATGAGTGTTGGACTTGGTTAGTGAAGGCGTCGGTCATTTTGAAGTGGCAGGGTCGTGTGAAACTGAATCTCAAGTGGCAAGATCAGAAAGCACAAGAGGGCTGAATTGCCCACTGCCCGCATAATTTCACCCTAACTTAGTAAATTCCCATAAACTGGATATTCTGTGTTAAGAGGGGCAAGTTTCAATAAAGGCAAGTGGTGGACCTGGTTAATGAAGGCGTGGGCCAGTTCAAAGTGGCAGGGTCACGTGAAATTGAATCTCAAGTGGCGAGATCAAAAAACACGAGGGGGCTTTTTTGCCCACTGCCCGCATAATCTCAACCTAACCTTACAGTGACACGCTCTTCATTCTCCAGGGCACTGGAGGCCAATGAGAAGGCTTAGATATTTAAACCCAAATGGACAGTGTACCTTTAAGAGTTGAATAGGTAAGGCTGCTTGGTATCCTAGCAACAGATAGGGTCTGCAGTTGGAGTGGTCAGACAGGTTTTAGGACACAATAAAAGTGGAGATGGAGTCCCGGGCTAGGGATGTTTTAACCGGATAGCATTTTTCAGAGACCTCCCCGGGAGACCGGAGTAATGGGAGTAAGTGGATTTGGTCTCCCAGGCGGGAGTCAAGCGTTGTTGGAGGCAGTTTGTTGGAGTTAAAATGGTTGACCCAAGACACAAAACTAGTGGTAAGAATATTATTGTTTTATTTTCCATGTAACCCTTGGCATATAGATGCCAGGTAGTGATTTTTAAAAAAAATATCATTACCCTTAGAATTACATGCCTCTCATTATTGGTCCCTGGGAGGAATACAGGCAGTGTCTGAGCCTGACACTGTTGGGCCACCTCGAGTAGGGTGTCTAGTGATTAAAGGCCCGAAACACCTGATGATCCGAGGTTACATTACTGATGATGTGTCCCAGTGCACACCCGGTTCGTTGAACCAAGTGGTGTCGGACCTTGATAATGAAAGGCATGGTCCAGATTAACCTGGCTTTATTATACTAGCTCATTCGCCATAGCAGTTCATATACTGTCATTTAAAATTCTGTATTCTAATATCTCCTAGTCAAACATATATATTCACTAGCTTAAAACTTAAACCTAATCTTAAAGTTTAGATGGGGTACACACCCCCACAAACCCTACTAAAGTTTAGATGGGGTACACACCCCCACAAACCCTACTAAAGTTTAGATGGGGTACACACCCCCACAAACCCTACTAAAGTTTAGATGGGGTACACACCCCCACAAACCCTATTCACTCCCCGATTAACCCTGGCTTTAGCCCCACAAACCCAAAGCACATCCTGATTGACCCTTGCTAAACTCCCATAGACAGTGTCCCGTGTCAAGAGGGGTAATTTCAACAGGAATAAGTGTTGGGTCTGATTGGTGAAGGCGTCGGCCAGTTTAAATATATCCACTAGCCTAAAATTTAAACCTAATCCTAAGGTCCAAAAGGGGCATACACCCCCACAAACCCTAGGAACTCTGGCTTCAGCCGTACAAACCTAAAGCACACCCTGACTGATCAACAGGGATAAGTGTTGGGCCTGGTTGGTAAAGGCGTGGGCCAGTTTAAAGTGGCAGGATCGTGTGAAACTGAATCTCTGGTGGCGAGATCAGAAAGCACAAGAGGGCTGAATTGCCCACTGCCTGTATGGTTTAAAATTTAAACCTAATCCAGATGGGGTGCACATCCCCATAAATTTTAGGCACTTCCCGATTAACTCTGGTTTTAGCCCCACAAACCCAAAGCACACCCTGATTGACCCTTGTTAAATCCCCATAGACTTAGTGCTCCGGGTCGAGAGGGGTAAATTTCAACAGGGATGAGTGTTGGACTTGGTTAGTGAAGGCGTCGGTCATTTTGAAGTGGCAGGGTCGTGTGAAACTGAATCTCAAGTGGCAAGATCAGAAAGCACAAGAGGGCTGAATTGCCCACTGCCCGCATAATTTCACCCTAACTTAGTAAATTCCCATAAACTGGATATTCTGTGTTAAGAGGGGCAAGTTTCAATAAAGGCAAGTGGTGGACCTGGTTAATGAAGGCGTGGGCCAGTTCAAAGTGGCAGGGTCACGTGAAATTGAATCTCAAGTGGCGAGATCAAAAAACACGAGGGGGCTTTTTTGCCCACTGCCCGCATAATCTCAACCTAACCTTACAGTGACACGCTCTTCATTCTCCAGGGCACTGGAGGCCAATGAGAAGGCTTAGATATTTAAACCCAAATGGACAGTGTACCTTTAAGAGTTGAATAGGTAAGGCTGCTTGGTATCCTAGCAACAGATAGGGTCTGCAGTTGGAGTGGTCAGACAGGTTTTAGGACACAATAAAAGTGGAGATGGAGTCCCGGGCTAGGGATGTTTTAACCGGATAGCATTTTTCAGAGACCTCCCCGGGAGACCGGAGTAATGGGAGTAAGTGGATTTGGTCTCCCAGGCGGGAGTCAAGCGTTGTTGGAGGCAGTTTGTTGGAGTTAAAATGGTTGACCCAAGACACAAAACTAGTGGTAAGAATATTATTGTTTTATTTTCCATGTAACCCTTGGCATATAGATGCCAGGTAGTGATTTTTAAAAAAAATATCATTACCCTTAGAATTACATGCCTCTCATTATTGGTCCCTGGGAGGAATACAGGCAGTGTCTGAGCCTGACACTGTTGGGCCACCTCGAGTAGGGTGTCTAGTGATTAAAGGCCCGAAACACCTGATGATCCGAGGTTACATTACTGATGATGTGTCCCAGTGCACACCCGGTTCGTTGAACCAAGTGGTGTCGGACCTTGATAATGAAAGGCATGGTCCAGATTAACCTGGCTTTATTATACTAGCTCATTCGCCATAGCAGTTCATATACTGTCATTTAAAATTCTGTATTCTAATATCTCCTAGTCAAACATATATATTCACTAGCTTAAAACTTAAACCTAATCTTAAAGTTTAGATGGGGTACACACCCCCACAAACCCTACTAAAGTTTAGATGGGGTACACACCCCCACAAACCCTACTAAAGTTTAGATGGGGTACACACCCCCACAAACCCTACTAAAGTTTAGATGGGGTACACACCCCCACAAACCCTATTCACTCCCCGATTAACCCTGGCTTTAGCCCCACAAACCCAAAGCACATCCTGATTGACCCTTGCTAAACTCCCATAGACAGTGTCCCGTGTCAAGAGGGGTAATTTCAACAGGAATAAGTGTTGGGTCTGATTGGTGAAGGCGTCGGCCAGTTTAAATATATCCACTAGCCTAAAATTTAAACCTAATCCTAAGGTCCAAAAGGGGCATACACCCCCACAAACCCTAGGAACTCTGGCTTCAGCCGTACAAACCTAAAGCACACCCTGACTGATCAACAGGGATAAGTGTTGGGCCTGGTTGGTAAAGGCGTGGGCCAGTTTAAAGTGGCAGGATCGTGTGAAACTGAATCTCTGGTGGCGAGATCAGAAAGCACAAGAGGGCTGAATTGCCCACTGCCTGTATGGTTTAAAATTTAAACCTAATCCAGATGGGGTGCACATCCCCATAAATTTTAGGCACTTCCCGATTAACTCTGGTTTTAGCCCCACAAACCCAAAGCACACCCTGATTGACCCTTGTTAAATCCCCATAGACTTAGTGCTCCGGGTCGAGAGGGGTAAATTTCAACAGGGATGAGTGTTGGACTTGGTTAGTGAAGGCGTCGGTCATTTTGAAGTGGCAGGGTCGTGTGAAACTGAATCTCAAGTGGCAAGATCAGAAAGCACAAGAGGGCTGAATTGCCCACTGCCCGCATAATTTCACCCTAACTTAGTAAATTCCCATAAACTGGATATTCTGTGTTAAGAGGGGCAAGTTTCAATAAAGGCAAGTGGTGGACCTGGTTAATGAAGGCGTGGGCCAGTTCAAAGTGGCAGGGTCACGTGAAATTGAATCTCAAGTGGCGAGATCAAAAAACACGAGGGGGCTTTTTTGCCCACTGCCCGCATAATCTCAACCTAACCTTACAGTGACACGCTCTTCATTCTCCAGGGCACTGGAGGCCAATGAGAAGGCTTAGATATTTAAACCCAAATGGACAGTGTACCTTTAAGAGTTGAATAGGTAAGGCTGCTTGGTATCCTAGCAACAGATAGGGTCTGCAGTTGGAGTGGTCAGACAGGTTTTAGGACACAATAAAAGTGGAGATGGAGTCCCGGGCTAGGGATGTTTTAACCGGATAGCATTTTTCAGAGACCTCCCCGGGAGACCGGAGTAATGGGAGTAAGTGGATTTGGTCTCCCAGGCGGGAGTCAAGCGTTGTTGGAGGCAGTTTGTTGGAGTTAAAATGGTTGACCCAAGACACAAAACTAGTGGTAAGAATATTATTGTTTTATTTTCCATGTAACCCTTGGCATATAGATGCCAGGTAGTGATTTTTAAAAAAAATATCATTACCCTTAGAATTACATGCCTCTCATTATTGGTCCCTGGGAGGAATACAGGCAGTGTCTGAGCCTGACACTGTTGGGCCACCTCGAGTAGGGTGTCTAGTGATTAAAGGCCCGAAACACCTGATGATCCGAGGTTACATTACTGATGATGTGTCCCAGTGCACACCCGGTTCGTTGAACCAAGTGGTGTCGGACCTTGATAATGAAAGGCATGGTCCAGATTAACCTGGCTTTATTATACTAGCTCATTCGCCATAGCAGTTCATATACTGTCATTTAAAATTCTGTATTCTAATATCTCCTAGTCAAACATATATATTCACTAGCTTAAAACTTAAACCTAATCTTAAAGTTTAGATGGGGTACACACCCCCACAAACCCTACTAAAGTTTAGATGGGGTACACACCCCCACAAACCCTACTAAAGTTTAGATGGGGTACACACCCCCACAAACCCTACTAAAGTTTAGATGGGGTACACACCCCCACAAACCCTATTCACTCCCCGATTAACCCTGGCTTTAGCCCCACAAACCCAAAGCACATCCTGATTGACCCTTGCTAAACTCCCATAGACAGTGTCCCGTGTCAAGAGGGGTAATTTCAACAGGAATAAGTGTTGGGTCTGATTGGTGAAGGCGTCGGCCAGTTTAAATATATCCACTAGCCTAAAATTTAAACCTAATCCTAAGGTCCAAAAGGGGCATACACCCCCACAAACCCTAGGAACTCTGGCTTCAGCCGTACAAACCTAAAGCACACCCTGACTGATCAACAGGGATAAGTGTTGGGCCTGGTTGGTAAAGGCGTGGGCCAGTTTAAAGTGGCAGGATCGTGTGAAACTGAATCTCTGGTGGCGAGATCAGAAAGCACAAGAGGGCTGAATTGCCCACTGCCTGTATGGTTTAAAATTTAAACCTAATCCAGATGGGGTGCACATCCCCATAAATTTTAGGCACTTCCCGATTAACTCTGGTTTTAGCCCCACAAACCCAAAGCACACCCTGATTGACCCTTGTTAAATCCCCATAGACTTAGTGCTCCGGGTCGAGAGGGGTAAATTTCAACAGGGATGAGTGTTGGACTTGGTTAGTGAAGGCGTCGGTCATTTTGAAGTGGCAGGGTCGTGTGAAACTGAATCTCAAGTGGCAAGATCAGAAAGCACAAGAGGGCTGAATTGCCCACTGCCCGCATAATTTCACCCTAACTTAGTAAATTCCCATAAACTGGATATTCTGTGTTAAGAGGGGCAAGTTTCAATAAAGGCAAGTGGTGGACCTGGTTAATGAAGGCGTGGGCCAGTTCAAAGTGGCAGGGTCACGTGAAATTGAATCTCAAGTGGCGAGATCAAAAAACACGAGGGGGCTTTTTTGCCCACTGCCCGCATAATCTCAACCTAACCTTACAGTGACACGCTCTTCATTCTCCAGGGCACTGGAGGCCAATGAGAAGGCTTAGATATTTAAACCCAAATGGACAGTGTACCTTTAAGAGTTGAATAGGTAAGGCTGCTTGGTATCCTAGCAACAGATAGGGTCTGCAGTTGGAGTGGTCAGACAGGTTTTAGGACACAATAAAAGTGGAGATGGAGTCCCGGGCTAGGGATGTTTTAACCGGATAGCATTTTTCAGAGACCTCCCCGGGAGACCGGAGTAATGGGAGTAAGTGGATTTGGTCTCCCAGGCGGGAGTCAAGCGTTGTTGGAGGCAGTTTGTTGGAGTTAAAATGGTTGACCCAAGACACAAAACTAGTGGTAAGAATATTATTGTTTTATTTTCCATGTAACCCTTGGCATATAGATGCCAGGTAGTGATTTTTAAAAAAAATATCATTACCCTTAGAATTACATGCCTCTCATTATTGGTCCCTGGGAGGAATACAGGCAGTGTCTGAGCCTGACACTGTTGGGCCACCTCGAGTAGGGTGTCTAGTGATTAAAGGCCCGAAACACCTGATGATCCGAGGTTACATTACTGATGATGTGTCCCAGTGCACACCCGGTTCGTTGAACCAAGTGGTGTCGGACCTTGATAATGAAAGGCATGGTCCAGATTAACCTGGCTTTATTATACTAGCTCATTCGCCATAGCAGTTCATATACTGTCATTTAAAATTCTGTATTCTAATATCTCCTAGTCAAACATATATATTCACTAGCTTAAAACTTAAACCTAATCTTAAAGTTTAGATGGGGTACACACCCCCACAAACCCTACTAAAGTTTAGATGGGGTACACACCCCCACAAACCCTACTAAAGTTTAGATGGGGTACACACCCCCACAAACCCTACTAAAGTTTAGATGGGGTACACACCCCCACAAACCCTATTCACTCCCCGATTAACCCTGGCTTTAGCCCCACAAACCCAAAGCACATCCTGATTGACCCTTGCTAAACTCCCATAGACAGTGTCCCGTGTCAAGAGGGGTAATTTCAACAGGAATAAGTGTTGGGTCTGATTGGTGAAGGCGTCGGCCAGTTTAAATATATCCACTAGCCTAAAATTTAAACCTAATCCTAAGGTCCAAAAGGGGCATACACCCCCACAAACCCTAGGAACTCTGGCTTCAGCCGTACAAACCTAAAGCACACCCTGACTGATCAACAGGGATAAGTGTTGGGCCTGGTTGGTAAAGGCGTGGGCCAGTTTAAAGTGGCAGGATCGTGTGAAACTGAATCTCTGGTGGCGAGATCAGAAAGCACAAGAGGGCTGAATTGCCCACTGCCTGTATGGTTTAAAATTTAAACCTAATCCAGATGGGGTGCACATCCCCATAAATTTTAGGCACTTCCCGATTAACTCTGGTTTTAGCCCCACAAACCCAAAGCACACCCTGATTGACCCTTGTTAAATCCCCATAGACTTAGTGCTCCGGGTCGAGAGGGGTAAATTTCAACAGGGATGAGTGTTGGACTTGGTTAGTGAAGGCGTCGGTCATTTTGAAGTGGCAGGGTCGTGTGAAACTGAATCTCAAGTGGCAAGATCAGAAAGCACAAGAGGGCTGAATTGCCCACTGCCCGCATAATTTCACCCTAACTTAGTAAATTCCCATAAACTGGATATTCTGTGTTAAGAGGGGCAAGTTTCAATAAAGGCAAGTGGTGGACCTGGTTAATGAAGGCGTGGGCCAGTTCAAAGTGGCAGGGTCACGTGAAATTGAATCTCAAGTGGCGAGATCAAAAAACACGAGGGGGCTTTTTTGCCCACTGCCCGCATAATCTCAACCTAACCTTACAGTGACACGCTCTTCATTCTCCAGGGCACTGGAGGCCAATGAGAAGGCTTAGATATTTAAACCCAAATGGACAGTGTACCTTTAAGAGTTGAATAGGTAAGGCTGCTTGGTATCCTAGCAACAGATAGGGTCTGCAGTTGGAGTGGTCAGACAGGTTTTAGGACACAATAAAAGTGGAGATGGAGTCCCGGGCTAGGGATGTTTTAACCGGATAGCATTTTTCAGAGACCTCCCCGGGAGACCGGAGTAATGGGAGTAAGTGGATTTGGTCTCCCAGGCGGGAGTCAAGCGTTGTTGGAGGCAGTTTGTTGGAGTTAAAATGGTTGACCCAAGACACAAAACTAGTGGTAAGAATATTATTGTTTTATTTTCCATGTAACCCTTGGCATATAGATGCCAGGTAGTGATTTTTAAAAAAAATATCATTACCCTTAGAATTACATGCCTCTCATTATTGGTCCCTGGGAGGAATACAGGCAGTGTCTGAGCCTGACACTGTTGGGCCACCTCGAGTAGGGTGTCTAGTGATTAAAGGCCCGAAACACCTGATGATCCGAGGTTACATTACTGATGATGTGTCCCAGTGCACACCCGGTTCGTTGAACCAAGTGGTGTCGGACCTTGATAATGAAAGGCATGGTCCAGATTAACCTGGCTTTATTATACTAGCTCATTCGCCATAGCAGTTCATATACTGTCATTTAAAATTCTGTATTCTAATATCTCCTAGTCAAACATATATATTCACTAGCTTAAAACTTAAACCTAATCTTAAAGTTTAGATGGGGTACACACCCCCACAAACCCTACTAAAGTTTAGATGGGGTACACACCCCCACAAACCCTACTAAAGTTTAGATGGGGTACACACCCCCACAAACCCTACTAAAGTTTAGATGGGGTACACACCCCCACAAACCCTATTCACTCCCCGATTAACCCTGGCTTTAGCCCCACAAACCCAAAGCACATCCTGATTGACCCTTGCTAAACTCCCATAGACAGTGTCCCGTGTCAAGAGGGGTAATTTCAACAGGAATAAGTGTTGGGTCTGATTGGTGAAGGCGTCGGCCAGTTTAAATATATCCACTAGCCTAAAATTTAAACCTAATCCTAAGGTCCAAAAGGGGCATACACCCCCACAAACCCTAGGAACTCTGGCTTCAGCCGTACAAACCTAAAGCACACCCTGACTGATCAACAGGGATAAGTGTTGGGCCTGGTTGGTAAAGGCGTGGGCCAGTTTAAAGTGGCAGGATCGTGTGAAACTGAATCTCTGGTGGCGAGATCAGAAAGCACAAGAGGGCTGAATTGCCCACTGCCTGTATGGTTTAAAATTTAAACCTAATCCAGATGGGGTGCACATCCCCATAAATTTTAGGCACTTCCCGATTAACTCTGGTTTTAGCCCCACAAACCCAAAGCACACCCTGATTGACCCTTGTTAAATCCCCATAGACTTAGTGCTCCGGGTCGAGAGGGGTAAATTTCAACAGGGATGAGTGTTGGACTTGGTTAGTGAAGGCGTCGGTCATTTTGAAGTGGCAGGGTCGTGTGAAACTGAATCTCAAGTGGCAAGATCAGAAAGCACAAGAGGGCTGAATTGCCCACTGCCCGCATAATTTCACCCTAACTTAGTAAATTCCCATAAACTGGATATTCTGTGTTAAGAGGGGCAAGTTTCAATAAAGGCAAGTGGTGGACCTGGTTAATGAAGGCGTGGGCCAGTTCAAAGTGGCAGGGTCACGTGAAATTGAATCTCAAGTGGCGAGATCAAAAAACACGAGGGGGCTTTTTTGCCCACTGCCCGCATAATCTCAACCTAACCCTAAACCCTAACCCTAACCCTAACCCTAACCCTAACCCTAACCCTAACCCTAACCCTAACCCTAACCCTAACCCTAATCTCAACCTAACCCTAACCCTAACCCCTAACCCTAACCCTAACCCTAACCCTAACCCTAACCCTAACCCTAACCCTAACCCTAACCCTAACCCTAACCCTAACCCTAACCCTAACCCTAACCCTAACCCTAACCCTAACCCTAACCCTAACCCTAACCCTACACACCCCCACAAATCCTACTAAAGTTTAGATGGGGTACACACCCCCACAAACCCTATTCACTCCCCGATTAACCCTGGCTTTAGCCCCACAAACCCAAAGCACATCCTGATTGACCCTTGCTAAACTCCCATAGACAGTGTCCCGTGTCAAGAGGGGTAATTTCAACAGGAATAAGTGTTGGGTCTGATTGGTGAAGGTGTTGGGTCTGATTGGTGAAGGCGTCGGCCAGTTTAAATATATCCACTAGCCTAAAATTTAAACCTAATCCTAAGGTCCAAAAGGGGCATACACCCCCACAAACCCTAGGAACTCTGGCTTCAGCCGTACAAACCTAAAGCACACCCTGACTGATCAACAGGGATAAGTGTTGGGCCTGGTTGGTAAAGGCGTGGGCCAGTTTAAAGTGGCAGGATCGTGTGAAACTGAATCTCTGGTGGCGAGATCAGAAAGCACAAGAGGGCTGAATTGCCCACTGCCTGTATGGTTTAAAATTTAAACCTAATCCAGATGGGGTGCACATCCCCATAAATTTTAGGCACTTCCCGATTAACTCTGGCTTTAGCCCCACAAACCCAAAGCACACCCTGATTGACCCTTGTTAAATCCCCATAGACCTAGTGCTCCGGGTCGAGAGGGGTAAATTTCAACAGGTATGAGTGTTGGACTTGGTTAGTGAAGGCGTCGGTCATTTTGAAGTGGCAGGGTCGTGTGAAACTGAATCTCAAGTGGCAAGATCAGAAAGCACAAGAGGGCTGAATTGCCCACTGCCCGCATAATTTCACCCTAACTTAGTAAATTCCCATAGACTGGATATTTTGTGTTAAGAGGGGCAAGTTTCAATAAAGGCAAGTGGTGGACCTGGTTAATGAAGGCGTGGGCCAGTTCAAAGTGGCAGGGTCACGTGAAATTGAATCTCAAGTGGCGAGATCAAAAAACACGAGGGGGCTTTTTGCCTACTGCCCGCATAATCTCAACCTAACCTTACAGTGACACGCTCTTCATTCTCCAGGCCATGGGAGGCCAATAAGAAAGCTCAGATATTTAAACCCAAATGGACAGTGTACCTTTAAGAGTTGAATAAGTAAGGCTGCTCGGTATCCTAGCAACAGATAGGGTCTGCAGTTGGAGTGGTCAGACAGGTTTTAGGACACAATAAAAGTGGAGATGGAGTCCCGGACTAGGGACGTTTTAACCGGATAGCATTTTTCAGAGACCTCCCCGGGAGACCGGAGTGATGGGAGTAAGTGGATTTGGTCTCCCAGGCGGGAGTCAAGCGTTGTTGGAGGCAGTTTGTTGGAGTTAAAATGGTTGACCCAAGACACAAAACTAGTGGTAAGAATATTATTGTTTTATTTTCCATGTAACCCTTGGCATATAGATGCCAGGTAGTGATTTTTTTAAAAAAATATCATTACCCTTAGAATTACATGCCTCTCATTATTGGTCCCTGGGAGGAATACAGGCAGTGTCTGAGTCTGACACTGTTGGGCCACCTCGAGTAGGGTGTCTAGTGATTAAAGGCCCGAAACACCTGATGATCCGAGGTTACATTACTGATGATGTGTCCCAGTGCACACCCGGTTCGTTGAACCAAGTGGTGTCGGACCTTGATAATGAAAGGCATGGTCCAGATTAACCTGGCTTTATTATACTAGCTCATTCGCCATAGCAGTTCATATACTGTCATTTAAAATTCTGTATTCTAATATCTCCTAGTCAAACATATATATTCACTAGCTTAAAACTTAAACCTAATCTTAAAGTTTAGATGGGGTATACACCCCCACAAACCCTACTAAAGTTTAGATGGGGTACATACCCCCACAAATCCTATTAAAGTTTAGATGGGGTACACACCCCCACAAACCCTACTAAAGTTTAGATGGGGTACACACCCCCACAAACCCTATTCACTCCCCGATTAACCCTGGCTTTAGCCCCACAAACCCAAAGCACATCCTGATTGACCCTTGCTAAACTCCCATAGACAGTGTCCCGTGTCAAGAGGGGTAATTTCAACAGGAATAAGTGTTGGGTCTGATTGGTGAAGGTGTTGGGTCTGATTGGTGAAGGCGTCGGCCAGTTTAAATATATCCACTAGCCTAAAATTTAAACCTAATCCTAAGGTCCAAAAGGGGCATACACCCCCACAAACCCTAGGAACTCTGGCTTCAGCCGTACAAACCTAAAGCACACCCTGACTGATCAACAGGGATAAGTGTTGGGCCTGGTTGGTAAAGGCGTGGGCCAGTTTAAAGTGGCAGGATCGTGTGAAACTGAATCTCTGGTGGCGAGATCAGAAAGCACAAGAGGGCTGAATTGCCCACTGCCTGTATGGTTTAAAATTTAAACCTAATCCAGATGGGGTGCACATCCCCATAAATTTTAGGCACTTCCCGATTAACTCTGGCTTTAGCCCCACAAACCCAAAGCACACCCTGATTGACCCTTGTTAAATCCCCATAGACCTAGTGCTCCGGGTCGAGAGGGGTAAATTTCAACAGGTATGAGTGTTGGACTTGGTTAGTGAAGGCGTCGGTCATTTTGAAGTGGCAGGGTCGTGTGAAACTGAATCTCAAGTGGCAAGATCAGAAAGCACAAGAGGGCTGAATTGCCCACTGCCCGCATAATTTCACCCTAACTTAGTAAATTCCCATAGACTGGATATTTTGTGTTAAGAGGGGCAAGTTTCAATAAAGGCAAGTGGTGGACCTGGTTAATGAAGGCGTGGGCCAGTTCAAAGTGGCAGGGTCACGTGAAATTGAATCTCAAGTGGCGAGATCAAAAAACACGAGGGGGCTTTTTGCCTACTGCCCGCATAATCTCAACCTAACCTTACAGTGACACGCTCTTCATTCTCCAGGCCATGGGAGGCCAATAAGAAAGCTCAGATATTTAAACCCAAATGGACAGTGTACCTTTAAGAGTTGAATAAGTAAGGCTGCTCGGTATCCTAGCAACAGATAGGGTCTGCAGTTGGAGTGGTCAGACAGGTTTTAGGACACAATAAAAGTGGAGATGGAGTCCCGGACTAGGGACGTTTTAACCGGATAGCATTTTTCAGAGACCTCCCCGGGAGACCGGAGTGATGGGAGTAAGTGGATTTGGTCTCCCAGGCGGGAGTCAAGCGTTGTTGGAGGCAGTTTGTTGGAGTTAAAATGGTTGACCCAAGACACAAAACTAGTGGTAAGAATATTATTGTTTTATTTTCCATGTAACCCTTGGCATATAGATGCCAGGTAGTGATTTTTTTAAAAAAATATCATTACCCTTAGAATTACATGCCTCTCATTATTGGTCCCTGGGAGGAATACAGGCAGTGTCTGAGTCTGACACTGTTGGGCCACCTCGAGTAGGGTGTCTAGTGATTAAAGGCCCGAAACACCTGATGATCCGAGGTTACATTACTGATGATGTGTCCCAGTGCACACCCGGTTCGTTGAACCAAGTGGTGTCGGACCTTGATAATGAAAGGCATGGTCCAGATTAACCTGGCTTTATTATACTAGCTCATTCGCCATAGCAGTTCATATACTGTCATTTAAAATTCTGTATTCTAATATCTCCTAGTCAAACATATATATTCACTAGCTTAAAACTTAAACCTAATCTTAAAGTTTAGATGGGGTATACACCCCCACAAACCCTACTAAAGTTTAGATGGGGTACATACCCCCACAAATCCTATTAAAGTTTAGATGGGGTACACACCCCCACAAACCCTACTAAAGTTTAGATGGGGTACACACCCCCACAAACCCTATTCACTCCCCGATTAACCCTGGCTTTAGCCCCACAAACCCAAAGCACATCCTGATTGACCCTTGCTAAACTCCCATAGACAGTGTCCCGTGTCAAGAGGGGTAATTTCAACAGGAATAAGTGTTGGGTCTGATTGGTGAAGGTGTTGGGTCTGATTGGTGAAGGCGTCGGCCAGTTTAAATATATCCACTAGCCTAAAATTTAAACCTAATCCTAAGGTCCAAAAGGGGCATACACCCCCACAAACCCTAGGAACTCTGGCTTCAGCCGTACAAACCTAAAGCACACCCTGACTGATCAACAGGGATAAGTGTTGGGCCTGGTTGGTAAAGGCGTGGGCCAGTTTAAAGTGGCAGGATCGTGTGAAACTGAATCTCTGGTGGCGAGATCAGAAAGCACAAGAGGGCTGAATTGCCCACTGCCTGTATGGTTTAAAATTTAAACCTAATCCAGATGGGGTGCACATCCCCATAAATTTTAGGCACTTCCCGATTAACTCTGGCTTTAGCCCCACAAACCCAAAGCACACCCTGATTGACCCTTGTTAAATCCCCATAGACCTAGTGCTCCGGGTCGAGAGGGGTAAATTTCAACAGGTATGAGTGTTGGACTTGGTTAGTGAAGGCGTCGGTCATTTTGAAGTGGCAGGGTCGTGTGAAACTGAATCTCAAGTGGCAAGATCAGAAAGCACAAGAGGGCTGAATTGCCCACTGCCCGCATAATTTCACCCTAACTTAGTAAATTCCCATAGACTGGATATTTTGTGTTAAGAGGGGCAAGTTTCAATAAAGGCAAGTGGTGGACCTGGTTAATGAAGGCGTGGGCCAGTTCAAAGTGGCAGGGTCACGTGAAATTGAATCTCAAGTGGCGAGATCAAAAAACACGAGGGGGCTTTTTGCCTACTGCCCGCATAATCTCAACCTAACCCTAACCCTAACCCTAACCCTAACCCTAACCCTAACCCTAAACCCTAACCCTAACCCTAACCCTAACCCTAACCCTAACCCTAACCCTAACCCTAAACCCTAACCCTAAACCCTAACCCTAACCCTAACCCTAACCCTAACCCTAACCCTAATGCGGGGCCCTAACCCTAACCCTAACCCTAACCCTAACCCTAACCCTAATGCGGGGCCCTAACCCTAACCCTAACCCTAACCCTAACCCTAACCCTAACCCTAACCCTAACCCTAACCCTAACCCTAAACCCTAACCCTAACCCTAACCCTAACCCTAACCCTAACCCTAACCCTAACCCTAACCCTAACCCTAATGCGGACCCTAACCCTAACCCTGACCCTAACCCTAACCCTAACCCTAACCCTAACCCTAACCCTAACCCTAAACCCTAACCCTAACCCTAACCCTAACCCTAACCCTAACCCTAACCCTAACCCTAACCCTAACCCTAACCCTAACCCTAACCCTAACCCTAATCTCAACCTAACCCTAACCCCTAACCCTAACCCTAACCCTAACCCTAACCCTAACCCTAACCCTAACCCTAACCCTAACCCTAACCCTAACCCTAACCCTAACCCTAACCCTAACCCTAAACCCTAACCCTAACCCTAACCCTAACCCTAACCCTACACACCCCCACAAATCCTACTAAAGTTTAGATGGGGTACACACCCCCACAAACCCTATTCACTCCCCGATTAACCCTGGCTTTAGCCCCACAAACCCAAAGCACATCCTGATTGACCCTTGCTAAACTCCCATAGACAGTGTCCCGTGTCAAGAGGGGTAATTTCAACAGGAATAAGTGTTGGGTCTGATTGGTGAAGGTGTTGGGTCTGATTGGTGAAGGCGTCGGCCAGTTTAAATATATCCACTAGCCTAAAATTTAAACCTAATCCTAAGGTCCAAAAGGGGCATACACCCCCACAAACCCTAGGAACTCTGGCTTCAGCCGTACAAACCTAAAGCACACCCTGACTGATCAACAGGGATAAGTGTTGGGCCTGGTTGGTAAAGGCGTGGGCCAGTTTAAAGTGGCAGGATCGTGTGAAACTGAATCTCTGGTGGCGAGATCAGAAAGCACAAGAGGGCTGAATTGCCCACTGCCTGTATGGTTTAAAATTTAAACCTAATCCAGATGGGGTGCACATCCCCATAAATTTTAGGCACTTCCCGATTAACTCTGGCTTTAGCCCCACAAACCCAAAGCACACCCTGATTGACCCTTGTTAAATCCCCATAGACCTAGTGCTCCGGGTCGAGAGGGGTAAATTTCAACAGGTATGAGTGTTGGACTTGGTTAGTGAAGGCGTCGGTCATTTTGAAGTGGCAGGGTCGTGTGAAACTGAATCTCAAGTGGCAAGATCAGAAAGCACAAGAGGGCTGAATTGCCCACTGCCCGCATAATTTCACCCTAACTTAGTAAATTCCCATAGACTGGATATTTTGTGTTAAGAGGGGCAAGTTTCAATAAAGGCAAGTGGTGGACCTGGTTAATGAAGGCGTGGGCCAGTTCAAAGTGGCAGGGTCACGTGAAATTGAATCTCAAGTGGCGAGATCAAAAAACACGAGGGGGCTTTTTGCCTACTGCCCGCATAATCTCAACCTAACCTTACAGTGACACGCTCTTCATTCTCCAGGCCATGGGAGGCCAATAAGAAAGCTCAGATATTTAAACCCAAATGGACAGTGTACCTTTAAGAGTTGAATAAGTAAGGCTGCTCGGTATCCTAGCAACAGATAGGGTCTGCAGTTGGAGTGGTCAGACAGGTTTTAGGACACAATAAAAGTGGAGATGGAGTCCCGGACTAGGGACGTTTTAACCGGATAGCATTTTTCAGAGACCTCCCCGGGAGACCGGAGTGATGGGAGTAAGTGGATTTGGTCTCCCAGGCGGGAGTCAAGCGTTGTTGGAGGCAGTTTGTTGGAGTTAAAATGGTTGACCCAAGACACAAAACTAGTGGTAAGAATATTATTGTTTTATTTTCCATGTAACCCTTGGCATATAGATGCCAGGTAGTGATTTTTTTAAAAAAATATCATTACCCTTAGAATTACATGCCTCTCATTATTGGTCCCTGGGAGGAATACAGGCAGTGTCTGAGTCTGACACTGTTGGGCCACCTCGAGTAGGGTGTCTAGTGATTAAAGGCCCGAAACACCTGATGATCCGAGGTTACATTACTGATGATGTGTCCCAGTGCACACCCGGTTCGTTGAACCAAGTGGTGTCGGACCTTGATAATGAAAGGCATGGTCCAGATTAACCTGGCTTTATTATACTAGCTCATTCGCCATAGCAGTTCATATACTGTCATTTAAAATTCTGTATTCTAATATCTCCTAGTCAAACATATATATTCACTAGCTTAAAACTTAAACCTAATCTTAAAGTTTAGATGGGGTATACACCCCCACAAACCCTACTAAAGTTTAGATGGGGTACATACCCCCACAAATCCTATTAAAGTTTAGATGGGGTACACACCCCCACAAACCCTACTAAAGTTTAGATGGGGTACACACCCCCACAAACCCTATTCACTCCCCGATTAACCCTGGCTTTAGCCCCACAAACCCAAAGCACATCCTGATTGACCCTTGCTAAACTCCCATAGACAGTGTCCCGTGTCAAGAGGGGTAATTTCAACAGGAATAAGTGTTGGGTCTGATTGGTGAAGGTGTTGGGTCTGATTGGTGAAGGCGTCGGCCAGTTTAAATATATCCACTAGCCTAAAATTTAAACCTAATCCTAAGGTCCAAAAGGGGCATACACCCCCACAAACCCTAGGAACTCTGGCTTCAGCCGTACAAACCTAAAGCACACCCTGACTGATCAACAGGGATAAGTGTTGGGCCTGGTTGGTAAAGGCGTGGGCCAGTTTAAAGTGGCAGGATCGTGTGAAACTGAATCTCTGGTGGCGAGATCAGAAAGCACAAGAGGGCTGAATTGCCCACTGCCTGTATGGTTTAAAATTTAAACCTAATCCAGATGGGGTGCACATCCCCATAAATTTTAGGCACTTCCCGATTAACTCTGGTTTTAGCCCCACAAACCCAAAGCACACCCTGATTGACCCTTGTTAAATCCCCATAGACCTAGTGCTCCGGGTTGAGTGGGGTAAATTTCAACAGGGATGAGTGTTGGACTTGGTTAGTGAAGGCGTCGGTCATTTTGAAGTGGCAGGGTCGTGTGAAACTGAATCTCAAGTGGCAAGATCAGAAAGCACAAGAGGGCTGAATTGCCCACTGCCCGCATAATTTCACCCTAATTTAGTAAATTCCCATAAACTGGATATTCTGTGTTAAGAGGGGCAAGTTTCAATAAAGGCAAGTGGTGGACCTGGTTAATGAAGGCGTGGGCCAGTTCAAAGTGGCAGGGTCACGTGAAATTGAATCTCAAGTGGCGAGATCAAAAAACACGAGGGGGCTTTTTTGTCCACTGCCCGCATAATCTCAACCTAACCCTAACCCTAACCCCTAACCCTAACCCTAAACCCTAACCCTAACCCTAACCCTAACCCTAACCCTAACCCTAACCCTAACCCTAAACCCTAACCCTAACCCTAACCCTAACCCTAACCCTAACCCTAACCCTAACCCTAACCCTAACCCTAACCCTAACCCTAACCCTAATGCGGACCCTAACCCTAACCCTGACCCTAACCCTAACCCTAACCCTAACCCTAAACCCTAACCCTAACCCTAACCCTAACCCTAACCCTAACCCTAACCCTAACCCTAATCTCAACCTAACCCTAACCCTAACCCTAACCCCTAACCCTAACCCTAACCCTAACCCTAACCCTAACCCTAACCCTAACCCTAACCCTAACCCTAAATGAGGCCTAAAAAGCTAGGCTGCCCTGAAACTAACATCTTCACAACCCGTAAATACGGATGCTCTTCTCGCCAGGGGGCTAAACTCACCCCACACCACCAGTTATATACCCTTTAAAATAGCATTACCCTCAGAATTACATGCCTTTCATTGTCTGGTCCAGGGGAAATACACAAACCAAGCCTGATCAGCTTTGGTGGGGCCACTTCGGGGAGGGTGTATGATGATTAAAGGCCCGAAACACCTGATGATCCGTGGGTGCATCACTGACGATGTGTCCCACTGCACACCCGGTTCGTTGAACCAAGTGGGACCGGACCACGACAATGAAAGGCATGGACCAGATTAACCGGACTTCCCTATATAAGCCTAGCCTCCAATACCAGCTCATACTCAAAACTCGGCAGCCTAACCTCTCCCAGCCAAACATATACATCCACCAGGCCTACACTCAAACCTAATCCTAAAGTCCAAAAGGGGCACACACACCCCCACAAACCCTAGACACTTCCTGATTAGCCCGGGCTTCAGCCCCACAAACCCTAAGCACACCCCGATTAACCCTTGCTAAACCCCCACAAACCGATATGTACATCCACCGGTCCAACACTCAAACCTAATCCTAAAGTCCAAAAGGGGCACACACCCCCACAAACCCTAGGCACTGCCCGATTAGCCCTGGCTTCAGCCCCACAAACCCTAAACACACCCCGATTAACCCTTGCTCTCCCAGCCAAACATATACATCCACCAGGCCTGCACTCAAACCTAATCCTAAAGTCCAAAAGGGGCACACACACCCCCACAAACCCTAAGTATACCCTGATTAATACTGGTTTAAATCCCCATAAACTGGATATTCTGTGTTAAGAGGGGCAAGTTTCAATAAAGGCAAGTGTTGGACCTGGTTAATGAAGGCGTGGGCCAGTTCAAAGTGGCAGGGTCGCGTGAAATTGAATCTCAAGTGGCGAGATCAAAAAGCACGAGGGGGCTTTTTTGCCTACTGCCCGCATAATCTCAACCTAACCTTACAGTGACACGCCCTTCATTTTCCAGTCCTACGAAAGGCCAATAGGAAAGCCCAGAGATTTAAACCCAAATGGAAACAAAAGGACAATTAGTAGACAATTACCTTTAAGAGCTGAACAAACAAGGCGGCCAGGTATCCTAGCAACAGATAGGGTCTGCTGCAGGGAAGTGGACAGACGGGTTTTAGAACACAATGCTGAGGAGCAGCCCTGGGACGGGGACGTTTTAACCGGACAGCACCGCGGGTTTTCCCAAACACCGCTCGGGAGGCCAGGGTGACGGGTGTATCTGGATTTGGTCTTCTAGTCGGGAATCACGCTTTATTAAAGGCAATTCGCTGGAGTCAAAATCAGTGACCCGAGACGCAAAACAAGCGGTAAGAACATTGTCTTACTTTAACGATGTGGAGGAGTAATTGGAGAGAGAGAAGCGGGAGGAATTGGAGAGAGAGAAACCTAACACGTGGGCGAGTGACTGGCCGGAACCCCGGTATCCCGAGGGATTCCTTCTCAACCACGGTTAGATTTCCCCGAGCCCCGGGGAAAGACCGCCCGGACTGTACCTTGTCCGTCGGTACTGGGTAAAGCGAACCGGAGCCCAGTGATTGTACTGCGGGACGTTTTGGGATGGACACGCATGCAGCGCAACAGGCGCAGTGGCAGTTCCGACACGGTCCACCCGAGGGCGCTGGAGCTGGTTAACAGTGGCAGTACCGACACGGTCCACCCGAGGGCGCTGGAGCTGGTTAACCCTCGTGACGCCGATGCAGCCCTACTGCCCCCACCGCGGAGACGGAGAAGGGGCCGAGGGCACCCCTCCCCACCCACGAGCCCCTCTGAGAGGACGCAATCCAACCTAGCAACGCAGGAGTCCCAGCCTGCCACCCCCACGACTTCCCCGACCCAGGACTCCGGGGAATCGGCACCCCACCCCACACCCGTACGAATGGAAGGACGGACAAGGGGAGCCACCCCAGCCCGAGAGCCGCAGGACAGCGGACGGACGAGGGGACAGGTACGCCTCCGTTGCAACAGCCAAGGTTGTCGAATAACTAGGCATCCTAACTCTAAACAGAAAAATTTAAATTGGGAACTGAGGCCCCTTAAACCTATACTGTTTATAGGGGACTCTAACATTTCCAGGATCAAAAGATGCCCTAATAAGGATATTCAATTGGACAGCTTTCCGGGGGCCAAATTCATCCATGCCACTGCTGTCCTTGACAAGTTAGAGCCACAGCCAGAAATTAAGAAGGTCATCCTTTCTTTCGGAATAAACAACAGGTCCCATAAACTAACAACAGCTGCTAAACAGCTTCAACAACTACTGAGGATGGCCAGCATTAAATTTCCCCATGCCAGTATCTGGGTGCCGGAATTAAACTTTAGCCACAGCTTGACAGAGGCAGAACAAGCAACCCTGGGCCAACTAAACAAGGTTATTAGAACTAAGAATCATATCCCTGCAATCCCGGCGAGACAGTTTAAGGTAGACACAGACCATATCCATTGGACAGAGAACACAGCCCAGACAATGGTCAAGAGGTGGATGCAGGCTTTAAACTAGAGTGGGGACAAAGCCAAGAGAGGCAGGGCCCACGACTGGGAGAGACCATCGTGAACCTCTCCCGTACATTCACCCCTACAGAAACCCAGCAAAAGGTTCTGAACAGGGGCCTGACTTTTGTACCGACTGCAAAGCTCCATAAGGAGCAGATTGAGAGGGACATGAACAAGTTCTATAGGAGACTGGTACTCGTTGACTATTTCGGTGAGTCAGAACGTAGAAAGACCCCTTTCACCCCTCCCTCGAACTGGATGCCCAAGAGAAGGTACAGGTCCGAAGCTATTTTAGAATTTAAGAGCACACTGGGTGAGATAATAGAGAGGGAGAGGGAAGTACAGGATAAGCCCAATCTAACCAGGAAGGAGAGAGCAGCCCTGACAGAACTGAGGGAAAACATGGACATTGTTATCAAACCAGCGGATAAAGGGAGCAGCATAGTTATCATGGACAAACAACAATACCTATTTGAAGCACACAGACAATTAAACAACACAGAGCACTACACGAAACTAAAGGAACCCATATATTGGGAAACACACACAGAAATTGGGAACATTTTGCAAAAACTGGAAAGGACTGGGTACCTCAAAGGGAAGCAAGTAGAGTACCTGACTGGGATGCAGCCACGGGCGAGAAAGTTTTATATCCTTCCCAAAATACACAAGAACCCAGACTCGTGGACTGTTCCGGGGGAAATTCCACCCGGTAGGCCCATCGTGTCAGACTGCAGCAGTGAGTCATACGGGATAGCGGAGTTCATTGATGCCTGCCTTAATCCACTCTCACAGAAACACCCCAGCTACATCAAGGACACGTATCACTTTGTCCGGATAGTCAATTCCATGTCAGTGCCCCCTGGGGCCATACTCTTCACCATGGACATCGAAAGCCTGTACACCAATATTGAAACGGACAGGGGTATAGAGGCAGTGAGGGACATCCTACGGAGGAACCCTCAGCTAGGGAGACCGGACGAGGCCTTGCTAGAACTCCTTCACCTCAGCCTGACTAAAAATGACTTTGAATTCGATGGTAAATTCTACCTACAAGTCAAGGGCACAGCAATGGGAAAGAAGTTTGCTCCAGCCTATGCCAATATATACATGGCTGGGTGGGAGGAAACAGTCTATCCAGAGTGCCCTAAAAAACCCATGTGTCTCTATAGATACCTGGATGACATCTGGGGAGTGTGGACACACTCAGAGGGGGAATTAGAGGAATTTATTCAAATCCTAAACACTCATCACCCATCCATTAAGGTTAAAGCTATAACAGATAAGGAGAAGATTGACTTCCTGGACACCACAGTGTTTAAACTAGCACCAGAAAGTGGCAACCGAAAACTAGCTACCAAGGTATTCTTTAAAACCACAGACACACACACCCTCCTACACACAGGGAGTCACCATCCCAAACACACCTTCAGAGGCATTGTCAAGGGACAGCTGACCCGCTTTCACCGCATTTGCACTAGGCCGGAGGACTTCCACCAGGCCACAACCATCCTCTTCTCTGCTCTTAGACACAGGGGCTACAGCAGAAGGAGACTTAGGCACATTAAATCTGACTTTCTGAAAAGTATCACAAATCCCCGACCACAGAACATCACAACACCGAAACTACCCTTGATAACGGGATACAGTGGGATGGCAGTGAATATTCACAGGATGGTCAAAACACGCTTTGAGCAACTGAAAACGGAAGTGGGGACACTGGGACAATACACCATTGTCTCAGCCTTCAAAAGGGGTAGGAATCTGAAAGACATACTAGTCAGTACCAAAGTACGAGCAGCGCCAAACTGTGAGGTGGGAAACTGCAGGGCATGCATATACCTGAGAATTTCAAAAAGCATACACAACAGAGCCACAGGAAAGTGGGCCGAGATAGAGCAGAGGATAACTTGTGAACAAAAGAATGTAGTATATGCCATCCTGTGCACAGAATGCCATATTATATACATCGGGGAGACGGGCAACAGCTTGAGAACCAGACTCACGGGACACCTCAGTAACATCAGAAGGGGAAACCAAAACAGACCAGTTAGCAGGCACTTCCAGGAGCATGGGACGTACCCCTTAAAAATATTAGGCCTGGAAACTAACATAAACTGGTCAAACGCCCAAAGAAAACTAGCAGAGAGGAGATGGATTGAAACACTGCATACTTATTCTCCGTACGGCCTAAATGAGGCCTAAAAAGCTAGGCTGCCCTGAAACTAACATCTTCACAACCCGTAAATACGGATGCTCTTCTCGCCAGGGGGCTAAACTCACCCCACACCACCAGTTATATACCCTTTAAAATAGCATTACCCTCAGAATTACATGCCTTTCATTGTCTGGTCCAGGGGAAATACACAAACCAAGCCTGATCAGCTTTGGTGGGGCCACTTCGGGGAGGGTGTATGATGATTAAAGGCCCGAAACACCTGATGATCCGTGGGTGCATCACTGACGATGTGTCCCACTGCACACCCGGTTCGTTGAACCAAGTGGGACCGGACCACGACAATGAAAGGCATGGACCAGATTAACCGGACTTCCCTATATAAGCCTAGCCTCCAATACCAGCTCATACTCAAAACTCGGCAGCCTAACCTCTCCCAGCCAAACATATACATCCACCAGGCCTACACTCAAACCTAATCCTAAAGTCCAAAAGGGGCACACACACCCCCACAAACCCTAGACACTTCCTGATTAGCCCGGGCTTCAGCCCCACAAACCCTAAGCACACCCCGATTAACCCTTGCTAAACCCCCACAAACCGGTCCAACACTCAAACCTAATCCTAAAGTCCAAAAGGGGCACACACCCCCACAAACCCTAGGCACTGCCCGATTAGCCCTGGCTTCAGCCCCACAAACCCTAAACACACCCCGATTAACCCTTGCTCTCCCAGCCAAACATATACATCCACCAGGCCTGCACTCAAACCTAATCCTAAAGTCCAAAAGGGGCACACACACCCCCACAAACCCTAAGTATACCCTGATTAATACTGGTTTAAATCCCCATAAACTGGATATTCTGTGTTAAGAGGGGCAAGTTTCAATAAAGGTAAGTGTTGGACCTGGTTAATGAAGGCGTGGGCCAGTTCAAAGTGGCAGGGTCGCGTGAAATTGAATCTCAAGTGGCGAGATCAAAAAGCACGAGGGGGCTTTTTTGCCTACTGCCCGCATAATCTCAACCTAACCTTACAGTGACACGCCCTTCATTTTCCAGTCCTACGAAAGGCCAATAGGAAAGCCCAGAGATTTAAACCCAAATGGAAACAAAAGGACAATTAGTAGACAATTACCTTTAAGAGCTGAACAAACAAGGCGGCCAGGTATCCTAGCAACAGATAGGGTCTGCTGCAGGGAAGTGGACAGACGGGTTTTAGAACACAATGCTGAGGAGCAGCCCTGGGACGGGGACGTTTTAACCGGACAGCACCGCGGGTTTTCCCAAACACCGCTCGGGAGGCCAGGGTGACGGGTGTATCTGGATTTGGTCTTCTAGTCGGGAATCACGCTTTATTAAAGGCAATTCGCTGGAGTCAAAATCAGTGACCCGAGACGCAAAACAAGCGGTAAGAACATTGTCTTACTTTAACGATGTGGAGGAGTAATTGGAGAGAGAGAAGCGGGAGGAATTGGAGAGAGAGAAACCTAACACGTGGGCGAGTGACTGGCCGGAACCCCGGTATCCCGAGGGATTCCTTCTCAACCACGGTTAGATTTCCCCGAGCCCCGGGGAAAGACCGCCCGGACTGTACCTTGTCCGTCGGTACTGGGTAAAGCGAACCGGAGCCCAGTGATTGTACTGCGGGACGTTTTGGGATGGACACGCATGCAGCGCAACAGGCGCAGTGGCAGTTCCGACACGGTCCACCCGAGGGCGCTGGAGCTGGTTAACAGTGGCAGTACCGACACGGTCCACCCGAGGGCGCTGGAGCTGGTTAACCCTCGTGACGCCGATGCAGCCCTACTGCCCCCACCGCGGAGACGGAGAAGGGGCCGAGGGCACCCCTCCCCACCCACGAGCCCCTCTGAGAGGACGCAATCCAACCTAGCAACGCAGGAGTCCCAGCCTGCCACCCCCACGACTTCCCCGACCCAGGACTCCGGGGAATCGGCACCCCACCCCACACCCGTACGAATGGAAGGACGGACAAGGGGAGCCACCCCAGCCCGAGAGCCGCAGGACAGCGGACGGACGAGGGGACAGGTACGCCTCCGTTGCAACAGCCAAGGTTGTCGAATAACTAGGCATCCTAACTCTAAACAGAAAAATTTAAATTGGGAACTGAGGCCCCTTAAACCTATACTGTTTATAGGGGACTCTAACATTTCCAGGATCAAAAGATGCCCTAATAAGGATATTCAATTGGACAGCTTTCCGGGGGCCAAATTCATCCATGCCACTGCTGTCCTTGACAAGTTAGAGCCACAGCCAGAAATTAAGAAGGTCATCCTTTCTTTCGGAATAAACAACAGGTCCCATAAACTAACAACAGCTGCTAAACAGCTTCAACAACTACTGAGGATGGCCAGCATTAAATTTCCCCATGCCAGTATCTGGGTGCCGGAATTAAACTTTAGCCACAGCTTGACAGAGGCAGAACAAGCAACCCTGGGCCAACTAAACAAGGTTATTAGAACTAAGAATCATATCCCTGCAATCCCGGCGAGACAGTTTAAGGTAGACACAGACCATATCCATTGGACAGAGAACACAGCCCAGACAATGGTCAAGAGGTGGATGCAGGCTTTAAACTAGAGTGGGGACAAAGCCAAGAGAGGCAGGGCCCACGACTGGGAGAGACCATCGTGAACCTCTCCCGTACATTCACCCCTACAGAAACCCAGCAAAAGGTTCTGAACAGGGGCCTGACTTTTGTACCGACTGCAAAGCTCCATAAGGAGCAGATTGAGAGGGACATGAACAAGTTCTATAGGAGACTGGTACTCGTTGACTATTTCGGTGAGTCAGAACGTAGAAAGACCCCTTTCACCCCTCCCTCGAACTGGATGCCCAAGAGAAGGTACAGGTCCGAAGCTATTTTAGAATTTAAGAGCACACTGGGTGAGATAATAGAGAGGGAGAGGGAAGTACAGGATAAGCCCAATCTAACCAGGAAGGAGAGAGCAGCCCTGACAGAACTGAGGGAAAACATGGACATTGTTATCAAACCAGCGGATAAAGGGAGCAGCATAGTTATCATGGACAAACAACAATACCTATTTGAAGCACACAGACAATTAAACAACACAGAGCACTACACGAAACTAAAGGAACCCATATATTGGGAAACACACACAGAAATTGGGAACATTTTGCAAAAACTGGAAAGGACTGGGTACCTCAAAGGGAAGCAAGTAGAGTACCTGACTGGGATGCAGCCACGGGCGAGAAAGTTTTATATCCTTCCCAAAATACACAAGAACCCAGACTCGTGGACTGTTCCGGGGGAAATTCCACCCGGTAGGCCCATCGTGTCAGACTGCAGCAGTGAGTCATACGGGATAGCGGAGTTCATTGATGCCTGCCTTAATCCACTCTCACAGAAACACCCCAGCTACATCAAGGACACGTATCACTTTGTCCGGATAGTCAATTCCATGTCAGTGCCCCCTGGGGCCATACTCTTCACCATGGACATCGAAAGCCTGTACACCAATATTGAAACGGACAGGGGTATAGAGGCAGTGAGGGACATCCTACGGAGGAACCCTCAGCTAGGGAGACCGGACGAGGCCTTGCTAGAACTCCTTCACCTCAGCCTGACTAAAAATGACTTTGAATTCGATGGTAAATTCTACCTACAAGTCAAGGGCACAGCAATGGGAAAGAAGTTTGCTCCAGCCTATGCCAATATATACATGGCTGGGTGGGAGGAAACAGTCTATCCAGAGTGCCCTAAAAAACCCATGTGTCTCTATAGATACCTGGATGACATCTGGGGAGTGTGGACACACTCAGAGGGGGAATTAGAGGAATTTATTCAAATCCTAAACACTCATCACCCATCCATTAAGGTTAAAGCTATAACAGATAAGGAGAAGATTGACTTCCTGGACACCACAGTGTTTAAACTAGCACCAGAAAGTGGCAACCGAAAACTAGCTACCAAGGTATTCTTTAAAACCACAGACACACACACCCTCCTACACACAGGGAGTCACCATCCCAAACACACCTTCAGAGGCATTGTCAAGGGACAGCTGACCCGCTTTCACCGCATTTGCACTAGGCCGGAGGACTTCCACCAGGCCACAACCATCCTCTTCTCTGCTCTTAGACACAGGGGCTACAGCAGAAGGAGACTTAGGCACATTAAATCTGACTTTCTGAAAAGTATCACAAATCCCCGACCACAGAACATCACAACACCGAAACTACCCTTGATAACGGGATACAGTGGGATGGCAGTGAATATTCACAGGATGGTCAAAACACGCTTTGAGCAACTGAAAACGGAAGTGGGGACACTGGGACAATACACCATTGTCTCAGCCTTCAAAAGGGGTAGGAATCTGAAAGACATACTAGTCAGTACCAAAGTACGAGCAGCGCCAAACTGTGAGGTGGGAAACTGCAGGGCATGCATATACCTGAGAATTTCAAAAAGCATACACAACAGAGCCACAGGAAAGTGGGCCGAGATAGAGCAGAGGATAACTTGTGAACAAAAGAATGTAGTATATGCCATCCTGTGCACAGAATGCCATATTATATACATCGGGGAGACGGGCAACAGCTTGAGAACCAGACTCACGGGACACCTCAGTAACATCAGAAGGGGAAACCAAAACAGACCAGTTAGCAGGCACTTCCAGGAGCATGGGACGTACCCCTTAAAAATATTAGGCCTGGAAACTAACATAAACTGGTCAAACGCCCAAAGAAAACTAGCAGAGAGGAGATGGATTGAAACACTGCATACTTATTCTCCGTACGGCCTAAATGAGGCCTAAAAAGCTAGGCTGCCCTGAAACTAACATCTTCACAACCCGTAAATACGGATGCTCTTCTCGCCAGGGGGCTAAACTCACCCCACACCACCAGTTATATACCCTTTAAAATAGCATTACCCTCAGAATTACATGCCTTTCATTGTCTGGTCCAGGGGAAATACACAAACCAAGCCTGATCAGCTTTGGTGGGGCCACTTCGGGGAGGGTGTATGATGATTAAAGGCCCGAAACACCTGATGATCCGTGGGTGCATCACTGACGATGTGTCCCACTGCACACCCGGTTCGTTGAACCAAGTGGGACCGGACCACGACAATGAAAGGCATGGACCAGATTAACCGGACTTCCCTATATAAGCCTAGCCTCCAATACCAGCTCATACTCAAAACTCGGCAGCCTAACCTCTCCCAGCCAAACATATACATCCACCAGGCCTACACTCAAACCTAATCCTAAAGTCCAAAAGGGGCACACACACCCCCACAAACCCTAGACACTTCCTGATTAGCCCGGGCTTCAGCCCCACAAACCCTAAGCACACCCCGATTAACCCTTGCTAAACCCCCACAAACCGGTCCAACACTCAAACCTAATCCTAAAGTCCAAAAGGGGCACACACCCCCACAAACCCTAGGCACTGCCCGATTAGCCCTGGCTTCAGCCCCACAAACCCTAAACACACCCCGATTAACCCTTGCTCTCCCAGCCAAACATATACATCCACCAGGCCTGCACTCAAACCTAATCCTAAAGTCCAAAAGGGGCACACACACCCCCACAAACCCTAAGTATACCCTGATTAATACTGGTTTAAATCCCCATAAACTGGATATTCTGTGTTAAGAGGGGCAAGTTTCAATAAAGGTAAGTGTTGGACCTGGTTAATGAAGGCGTGGGCCAGTTCAAAGTGGCAGGGTCGCGTGAAATTGAATCTCAAGTGGCGAGATCAAAAAGCACGAGGGGGCTTTTTTGCCTACTGCCCGCATAATCTCAACCTAACCTTACAGTGACACGCCCTTCATTTTCCAGTCCTACGAAAGGCCAATAGGAAAGCCCAGAGATTTAAACCCAAATGGAAACAAAAGGACAATTAGTAGACAATTACCTTTAAGAGCTGAACAAACAAGGCGGCCAGGTATCCTAGCAACAGATAGGGTCTGCTGCAGGGAAGTGGACAGACGGGTTTTAGAACACAATGCTGAGGAGCAGCCCTGGGACGGGGACGTTTTAACCGGACAGCACCGCGGGTTTTCCCAAACACCGCTCGGGAGGCCAGGGTGACGGGTGTATCTGGATTTGGTCTTCTAGTCGGGAATCACGCTTTATTAAAGGCAATTCGCTGGAGTCAAAATTAGTGACCCGAGACGCAAAACAAGCGGTAAGAACATTGTCTTACTTTAACGATGTGGAGGAGTAATTGGAGAGAGAGAAGCGGGAGGAATTGGAGAGAGAGAAACCTAACACGTGGGCGAGTGACTGGCCGGAACCCCGGTATCCCGAGGGATTCCTTCTCAACCACGGTTAGATTTCCCCGAGCCCCGGGGAAAGACCGCCCGGACTGTACCTTGTCCGTCGGTACTGGGTAAAGCGAACCGGAGCCCAGTGATTGTACTGCGGGACGTTTTGGGATGGACACGCATGCAGCGCAACAGGCGCAGTGGCAGTTCCGACACGGTCCACCCGAGGGCGCTGGAGCTGGTTAACAGTGGCAGTACCGACACGGTCCACCCGAGGGCGCTGGAGCTGGTTAACCCTCGTGACGCCGATGCAGCCCTACTGCCCCCACCGCGGAGACGGAGAAGGGGCCGAGGGCACCCCTCCCCACCCACGAGCCCCTCTGAGAGGACGCAATCCAACCTAGCAACGCAGGAGTCCCAGCCTGCCACCCCCACGACTTCCCCGACCCAGGACTCCGGGGAATCGGCACCCCACCCCACACCCGTACGAATGGAAGGACGGACAAGGGGAGCCACCCCAGCCCGAGAGCCGCAGGACAGCGGACGGACGAGGGGACAGGTACGCCTCCGTTGCAACAGCCAAGGTTGTCGAATAACTAGGCATCCTAACTCTAAACAGAAAAATTTAAATTGGGAACTGAGGCCCCTTAAACCTATACTGTTTATAGGGGACTCTAACATTTCCAGGATCAAAAGATGCCCTAATAAGGATATTCAATTGGACAGCTTTCCGGGGGCCAAATTCATCCATGCCACTGCTGTCCTTGACAAGTTAGAGCCACAGCCAGAAATTAAGAAGGTCATCCTTTCTTTCGGAATAAACAACAGGTCCCATAAACTAACAACAGCTGCTAAACAGCTTCAACAACTACTGAGGATGGCCAGCATTAAATTTCCCCATGCCAGTATCTGGGTGCCGGAATTAAACTTTAGCCACAGCTTGACAGAGGCAGAACAAGCAACCCTGGGCCAACTAAACAAGGTTATTAGAACTAAGAATCATATCCCTGCAATCCCGGCGAGACAGTTTAAGGTAGACACAGACCATATCCATTGGACAGAGAACACAGCCCAGACAATGGTCAAGAGGTGGATGCAGGCTTTAAACTAGAGTGGGGACAAAGCCAAGAGAGGCAGGGCCCACGACTGGGAGAGACCATCGTGAACCTCTCCCGTACATTCACCCCTACAGAAACCCAGCAAAAGGTTCTGAACAGGGGCCTGACTTTTGTACCGACTGCAAAGCTCCATAAGGAGCAGATTGAGAGGGACATGAACAAGTTCTATAGGAGACTGGTACTCGTTGACTATTTCGGTGAGTCAGAACGTAGAAAGACCCCTTTCACCCCTCCCTCGAACTGGATGCCCAAGAGAAGGTACAGGTCCGAAGCTATTTTAGAATTTAAGAGCACACTGGGTGAGATAATAGAGAGGGAGAGGGAAGTACAGGATAAGCCCAATCTAACCAGGAAGGAGAGAGCAGCCCTGACAGAACTGAGGGAAAACATGGACATTGTTATCAAACCAGCGGATAAAGGGAGCAGCATAGTTATCATGGACAAACAACAATACCTATTTGAAGCACACAGACAATTAAACAACACAGAGCACTACACGAAACTAAAGGAACCCATATATTGGGAAACACACACAGAAATTGGGAACATTTTGCAAAAACTGGAAAGGACTGGGTACCTCAAAGGGAAGCAAGTAGAGTACCTGACTGGGATGCAGCCACGGGCGAGAAAGTTTTATATCCTTCCCAAAATACACAAGAACCCAGACTCGTGGACTGTTCCGGGGGAAATTCCACCCGGTAGGCCCATCGTGTCAGACTGCAGCAGTGAGTCATACGGGATAGCGGAGTTCATTGATGCCTGCCTTAATCCACTCTCACAGAAACACCCCAGCTACATCAAGGACACGTATCACTTTGTCCGGATAGTCAATTCCATGTCAGTGCCCCCTGGGGCCATACTCTTCACCATGGACATCGAAAGCCTGTACACCAATATTGAAACGGACAGGGGTATAGAGGCAGTGAGGGACATCCTACGGAGGAACCCTCAGCTAGGGAGACCGGACGAGGCCTTGCTAGAACTCCTTCACCTCAGCCTGACTAAAAATGACTTTGAATTCGATGGTAAATTCTACCTACAAGTCAAGGGCACAGCAATGGGAAAGAAGTTTGCTCCAGCCTATGCCAATATATACATGGCTGGGTGGGAGGAAACAGTCTATCCAGAGTGCCCTAAAAAACCCATGTGTCTCTATAGATACCTGGATGACATCTGGGGAGTGTGGACACACTCAGAGGGGGAATTAGAGGAATTTATTCAAATCCTAAACACTCATCACCCATCCATTAAGGTTAAAGCTATAACAGATAAGGAGAAGATTGACTTCCTGGACACCACAGTGTTTAAACTAGCACCAGAAAGTGGCAACCGAAAACTAGCTACCAAGGTATTCTTTAAAACCACAGACACACACACCCTCCTACACACAGGGAGTCACCATCCCAAACACACCTTCAGAGGCATTGTCAAGGGACAGCTGACCCGCTTTCACCGCATTTGCACTAGGCCGGAGGACTTCCACCAGGCCACAACCATCCTCTTCTCTGCTCTTAGACACAGGGGCTACAGCAGAAGGAGACTTAGGCACATTAAATCTGACTTTCTGAAAAGTATCACAAATCCCCGACCACAGAACATCACAACACCGAAACTACCCTTGATAACGGGATACAGTGGGATGGCAGTGAATATTCACAGGATGGTCAAAACACGCTTTGAGCAACTGAAAACGGAAGTGGGGACACTGGGACAATACACCATTGTCTCAGCCTTCAAAAGGGGTAGGAATCTGAAAGACATACTAGTCAGTACCAAAGTACGAGCAGCGCCAAACTGTGAGGTGGGAAACTGCAGGGCATGCATATACCTGAGAATTTCAAAAAGCATACACAACAGAGCCACAGGAAAGTGGGCCGAGATAGAGCAGAGGATAACTTGTGAACAAAAGAATGTAGTATATGCCATCCTGTGCACAGAATGCCATATTATATACATCGGGGAGACGGGCAACAGCTTGAGAACCAGACTCACGGGACACCTCAGTAACATCAGAAGGGGAAACCAAAACAGACCAGTTAGCAGGCACTTCCAGGAGCATGGGACGTACCCCTTAAAAATATTAGGCCTGGAAACTAACATAAACTGGTCAAACGCCCAAAGAAAACTAGCAGAGAGGAGATGGATTGAAACACTGCATACTTATTCTCCGTACGGCCTAAATGAGGCCTAAAAAGCTAGGCTGCCCTGAAACTAACATCTTCACAACCCGTAAATACGGATGCTCTTCTCGCCAGGGGGCTAAACTCACCCCACACCACCAGTTATATACCCTTTAAAATAGCATTACCCTCAGAATTACATGCCTTTCATTGTCTGGTCCAGGGGAAATACACAAACCAAGCCTGATCAGCTTTGGTGGGGCCACTTCGGGGAGGGTGTATGATGATTAAAGGCCCGAAACACCTGATGATCTGTGGGTGCATCACTGACGATGTGTCCCACTGCACACCCGGTTCGTTGAACCAAGTGGGACCGGACCACGACAATGAAAGGCATGGACCAGATTAACCGGACTTCCCTATATAAGCCTAGCCTCCAATACCAGCTCATACTCAAAACTCGGCAGCCTAACCTCTCCCAGCCAAACATATACATCCACCAGGCCTACACTCAAACCTAATCCTAAAGTCCAAAAGGGGCACACACACCCCCACAAACCCTAGACACTTCCTGATTAGCCCGGGCTTCAGCCCCACAAACCCTAAGCACACCCCGATTAACCCTTGCTAAACCCCCACAAACCGATATGTACATCCACCGGTCCAACACTCAAACCTAATCCTAAAGTCCAAAAGGGGCACACACCCCCACAAACCCTAGGCACTGCCCGATTAGCCCTGGCTTCAGCCCCACAAACCCTAAACACACCCCGATTAACCCTTGCTCTCCCAGCCAAACATATACATCCACCAGGCCTGCACTCAAACCTAATCCTAAAGTCCAAAAGGGGCACACACACCCCCACAAACCCTAAGTATACCCTGATTAATACTGGTTTAAATCCCCATAAACTGGATATTCTGTGTTAAGAGGGGCAAGTTTCAATAAAGGCAAGTGTTGGACCTGGTTAATGAAGGCGTGGGCCAGTTCAAAGTGGCAGGGTCGCGTGAAATTGAATCTCAAGTGGCGAGATCAAAAAGCACGAGGGGGCTTTTTTGCCTACTGCCCGCATAATCTCAACCTAACCCTAACCCTAACCCTAACCCTAACCCTAACCCTAATGCGGGGGGACCCTAACCCTAACCCTAACCCTAACCCTAATGCGGGACCCTAACCCTAACCCTAACCCTAACCCTAACCCCAACCCTAACCCTAACCCTAACCCTAATGCGGGACCCTAACCCTAACCCTAACCCTAACCCTAACCCTAATGCGGGGGGACCCTAACCCTAACCCTAACCCTAACCCTAATGCGGGACCCTAACCCTAACCCTAACCCTAACCCTAATGCGGGGGGACCCTAACCCTAACCCTAACCCTAATGCGGGACCCTAACCCTAACCCTAACCCTAACCCTAACCCTAATGCGGGGGGACCCTAACCCTAACCCTAACCCTAATGCGGGACCCTAACCCTAACCCTAACCCTAACCCTAATGCGGGGGGACCCTAACCCTAACCCTAACCCTAACCCTAATGCGGGACCCTAACCCTAACCCTAACCCTAACCCTAACCCTAATGCGGGGGGACCCTAACCCTAACCCTAACCCTAATGCGGGACCCTAACCCTAACCCTAACCCTAACCCTAACCCTAGGGTCCAAAAGGGGCATACACCCCCACAAACCCTAGGCACTTCCCGATTAACTCTGGCTTCAGCCGTACAAACCTAAAGCACACCCTGACTGATCAACAGGGATAAGTGTTGGGCCTGGTTGGTAAAGGCGTGGGCCAGTTTAAAGTGGCAGGATCGTGTGAAACTGAATCTCTGGTGGCGAGATCAGAAAGCACAAGAGGGCTGAATTGCCCACTGCCTGTATGGTTTAAAATTTAAACTTAATCCAGATGGGGTGCACATCCCCATAAATTTTAGGCACTTCCCGATTAACTCTGGTTTTAGCCCCACAAACCCAAAGCACACCCTGATTGACCCTTGTTAAATCCCCATAGACTTAGTGCTCCGGGTCGAGAGGGGTAAATTTCAACAGGGATGAGTGTTGGACTTGGTTAGTGAAGGCGTCGGTCATTTTGAAGTGGCAGGGTCGTGTGAAACTGAATCTCAAGTGGCAAGATCAGAAAGCACAAGAGGGCTGAATTGCCCACTGCCCGCATAATTTCACCCTAACTTAGTAAATTCCCATAAACTGGATATTCTGTGTTAAGAGGGGCAAGTTTCAATAAAGGCAAGTGGTGGACCTGGTTAATGAAGGCGTGGGCCAGTTCAAAGTGGCAGGGTCACGTGAAATTGAATCTCAAGTGGCGAGATCAAAAAACACGAGGGGGCTTTTTTGCCCACTGCCCGCATAATCTCAACCTAACCCTAACCCTAACCGAAACCCTAACCCTAACCCTAACCCTAACCCTAACCCTAAACCTAACCCTAACCCTAACCCTAACCCTAACCCTAACCCTAACCCTAATGCGGGCCCTAACCCTAACCCTAACCTTAACCCTAACCCTAACCATAACCCTAACCCCTAACCCTAACGCTAACCCTAACCCTAACCCTAATGCCCTAACCCTAACCCTAACCCTAATCCTAACCCTAATCCTAACCCAAACCCTAACCCTAACCCTAACCCTAATATGGGCCCTAACCCTAACCCTAACCCTAACCCTAATCCTAACCCTAACCCTAACCCAAACCTAATCCTAAAGTCCAAAAGGGGCACACCCCCCCACAAACCCTAGGCACTTCCCGATTAGCCCTGACCTCAGCCCCACAAACCCTAAACACACCCCGATTAACCCTTGCTCTCCCAGCCAAACATATACATCCACCAGGCCTACACTCAAACCTAATCCTAAAGTCCAAAAGGGGCACACACCCCCACAAACCCTAAGTCTACCCTGATTAATACTTGTTTAAATCCCCATAAACTGGATATTCTGTGTTAAGAGGGGCAAGTTTCAATAAAGTCAAGTGTTGGACCTGGTTAATGAAGGCGTGGGCCAGTTCAAAGTGGCAGGGTCGCGTGAAATTGATCTCAAGTGGCGAGATCAAAAAGCCCCTAATGCCCACTGCCCACATAATCTTAACCTAACGCTAACCCTAACCCTAAACCCTAAACCCTAACCCTAACCCAAACCCCCTAACCCTGACCCTGACCCTGACCCTGACCCTGACCCTAACCCTAACCCTAACCCTAATGCGAGGGCCCTAACCCTAACCCTAATGCGATCCGAGGATACATTACTGATGATGAGTCCCAGTGCACACCCGGTTCATTGAACCAAGTGGTGTCGGACCACGATAATGAAAGGCATGGGTCAGATTAACCTGGCTTCACCATACTAGCCCATCCGCCATAGCAGTTCATACATCACCAATCCAAGCTCTGCAACCCTGCCTCTCCCAGCCAAACATATGCATCCACCAGCCCAACACTCAAACCTAATCCTAAAGTCCAAAAGGGACACACAGCCCCACAAACCCTAGGCACTTCCCTATTAACCCTGGCTTCAGCCCCACAAACCCCAAGCACATCCCAATTAACCCTTGCTAAACCCCCACAAACCGGATATCCTATGTCAAGAGGGGCAAGATTCAACAAAGGCAAGTGTTGGACCTGGTTAATGATGGCGTGGGCCAGATCAAAGTGGCAGGGTCGCATGAAATTGAATCTCAAGTGGCGAGATCAAAAAGCACGAGGGGGCTTTTTTGCCTACTGCCCGCATAATCTTAACCTAACCTTACAGTGACTCGCTCTTCATTCTCCAGGCGCACGAAAGGCCAATAAGAAAGCCCAGATATTTAAACCCAAATGGACAATGTACCTTTAAGAGTTGAACAAACAAGGCGGCTTGGTATCCTAGCAACAGATAGGGTCTGCAGTCGGAGTGGTCAGACCTGTTTTAGAACACAATAAAAGCTGAGATGGAGTCCCGGGGTGGGGACGTTTTAACCGGATAGCATCGTAGTTTTTTCAGAGACCTCCCCGGGAGACCGGAGTGACGGGGGTAACTGGATTTGGTCTCCCAGTCAGGAGTCACGCGTTGTTGAAGGCAGTTCGTTGGAGTCAAAATGGTTGACCCAAGACACAAAACTAGTGGTAAGAATTTTATTGTCTTATTTTAACCATGTGGAGGAGTAATTGGAGAGGGAAAGATCAAACATGCGGGCGAGTAAACGGCCCTGGTTATTGTTGGAACCTCGGATTCCGAGGGATCCCTTTTCAACCACGGTTAGATTAATTGCCTGGTAAACACTGTTAGTTTAACCCATGCAATCCCAGGCATACAGATGCCAGGTAGTGATTTTTAAAAAAATATCATTACCCTCAGAATTACATGCCTCTCATTATTGGTCCCTGGGAGGAATACAAGCAGTGTCTGAGCCTGACACTGTTGGGCCACCTCGAGTAGGGTGTCTAGTGATTAAAGGCCCGAAACACCTGACGATCCGAGGATACATTACTGATGATGTGTCCCAGTGCACACCCGGTTCGTTGAACCAAGTGGTGTCGGACCGCGATAATGAAAGGCATGGGCCAGATGAACCTGGCTTTACCATACTAGCTCATTTGCCATAGCAGTTCATATATCGCCATTCAAAACTCTGTAGTCTAATATCTCCTAGCCAAACATATATATTCACTAGCTTAAAACTTAAACCTAATCTTAAAGTTTAGATGGGGTACACACCCCCACAAACTCTAATTACTCCCCGATTAACCCTGGCTTTAGCCCCACTAACCCAAAGCACACCCTGATTGACCCTTGCTAAACCCCATAGACTCAGTGTCCTGTGTCAAGAGGGGTAAATTTCAACAGGGGTAAGTGTTGGACTTGGTTGGTGAAGGCGTGGACCAATTCAAAGTGGCAGGGTCGCGTAGAGTTGAATCTCAAGTGATGAGGTCAAAAAGCACAGGAGGGCTGATTTGCCCACTGCCCGCATAATTTTAACCTAACTTAGCCAAACATATATATTCACTAGCTTAAAACTTAAATCTAATCTTAAAGTCTAGATGGGGTATACACCCCCACAAATTTTAGGCATTCCCCGATTAATCCTGGCTTCAGCCCCACAAACCCAAAGCACACCCTGATTGACCTTTGCTAAACCCCCACAGACTTAGTGTCCCATGTTAAGAGGGGTAAGTTTCAACAGGGGTTAAGTGTTGGGCCTGGTTGGTGAAGGCGTGGGCCAGTTTAAAGTGGCAGGGTCATGTGAAACTGAATCTCAGGTGGCGAGATCAGAAAGCACAGGAGGGCTGATTTGCCCACTGCCTGCATAATTTCAACGTAATTTAGTTAAACATATATATCCACTAGCCTAAAATTTAAACCTAATCCTAAAGTTCAGATGGGGTGCACACCCCCACAAACTTTAGGCACTTCCCGATGAACTCTGGCTTCAGCCGCACAAACCCAAAGCACACCCTGATTGACCTTTGCTAAACCCCCACAGACTTAGTGTCCCGTGTCAAGAGGGGTAAATTTCAACACGGGTAAGTGTTGGACCTGGTTGGTGAAGGCGTGGGCCAGTTTAAAGTGGCAGGGTCGCGTGAAACTGAATCTCAAGTGATGAGATCAGAAAACACAAGAGGGCTGATTTGCCCACTGCCCGCATAATTTCACCCTAACTTAGTCAAACATATACATTCACCAGCCCAAAATTTAAACTTAATCCGAAAGTCCAGAAGGGGTACACACCCCACAAACGCTAGGTACTTTCCGATTAACCTCGGCTTCGGCCCCACAAACCCCAAGTATACCCTGATTAATACTTGTTAAACCCCCATAAACTGGATATCCTATGTTAAGAGGGGTAAGTTTCAATAAAGGCAAGTGTTGGACCTGGTTAATGAAGGCGTGGGCCAGTTCAAAGTGGCAGGGTCGCGTGAAATTGAATCTCAAGTGGTGAGATCAAAAAGCACGAGGGGGCTTTTTTGCCCACTGCCTGCATAATCTCAACCTAACCCAGCCAAACATATACATCTACCAGCCCAACACTCAAACCTAATCCTAAAGTCCAAAAGGGACACACACCCCCACAAACCCTAGGCACTTCCCGATTAACCCTGGCTTCAGCCCCACAAACCCTAAGCACACCCCGATTAACCCTTGCTAAACCCCCACAAACCGAATATCCTATGTCAAGAGGGGCAAGATTCAACAAAGGCAAGTGTTGGACCTGGTTAATGAAGGCGTGGGCCAGATCAAAGTGGCAGGGTCGCGTGAAACTGAATCTCAAGTGACAAGACCAAAAAGCACAAGAGGGCTGATTCGCCCACTGCCCACATAATCTCAACCTAACCTTACAGTGACACGCTCTTCATTCTCCCGGTCCTCGAAGTGCCAATAAGAAAGCCCAGATACACACAAGGCAAGAGAGAACCAGTAAATTAAACCAAAGATGGGACGACAGACAAGTCAGTGCTAAACTCAGGTGCAGTTCTGCTGAATGCCCAGTAAACACTGTCAATTTAACCCATGCAATCCCAGGCATACAGATGCCAGGTAATGATGTTTTAAAAATATCATTACCCTCAGAATTACATGCCTCTCATTATCTTGGTCCCTGGGAAAAACACAAGCAGTGTCTGAGCCGGACACTGTTGGGCCACTTCAGGGAGGTTAATAGTGTTTAAAGGCCCGAAACACCTGACGATCCGAGGATGCATTACTGACGATGTGTCCCAGTGCACACCCGGTTCGTTGAACCAAGTGGTGTCAGACCACGATAATGAAAGGCGTGGGCCAGATTAACCTGGCTTCACCATACTAGTCCATCCGCCATAGCACCTCAGACATCACCACTCAAAACTCTGCAGCCTAACATCTCCCAGCCAAACATATACATCCACCAGCCCAAAACTCAGACCTAATCCTAAAGTCCAGAAGGGGTACACACTCCCACAAACCCTAGGCACTCCCTGATTAACCCTGGCTTCAGCCCCACAAACCCAAAGCACACCCTGATTAACCCTTGCTAAACCCCCACAAACCCGATGTCCTATGTCAGGAGGGGCAAAATTCAACAAAGGCAAGTGTTGGACCTGGTTAATGAAGGCGTGGGCCAGTTCAAAGTGGCAGGGTCGCGTGAAACTGAATCTCAAGTGACAAGATCAAAAAGCACAAGAGGGCTGATTCGCCCACTGCCCGCATACTCTCAACCAAACATATACATCCACCAGCCCAACACTCAAACGTAATCCTATAGTCCAAAATGGGCACACCCTCCCAAAAACCCTAGGCACTTCCCGATTAACCCTGGCTTCAGCCCCACAAACCCTAAGCACACCCTGATTAACCCTTGCTAAACCCCCACAAACCCGATGTCCTATGTCAGGAGGGGCAAGATTCAACAAAGGCAAGTATTGGACCTGGTCAATGAAGGCGTGGGCCAGATCAAAGTGGCAGGGTTGCGTGAAACTGAATCTCAAGTGACGAGATCAAAAAGCACAAGAGGGCTGATTCGCCCACTGCCCGCATACTCTCAACCAAACTCTAACCCTATGGCGGTTCATTGAACCAAGTGGTGTCGGAGAACGATAATGAAAGGCATGGGCCAGATTAACCTGGCTTCACCATATGAGCCTATCTGGCATAGCACCTCATATAACACCACTCAAATCTCCACAGCCTTACCTCTCTTACGTTACCCTAACCCTTACCTCTCCCAGCCAAATATATATATCCACGAGCCCAACATCGAAACCTAATCCTAAGGTCCAAAATGTGCACACACCCGCACTAACCGTTGGCACTTCCCGATTTACCCTGGCTTCAGACCCACAAACCCTAAGCATTAACCCTTGCTAAACCCCCACAAACCAATGTCCTATGTCAGGAGGGGCAAGATTCAACAAAGGCAGGTGTTGGACCTGGTCAAATGAAGGCGTGGACCAGATAAAATGGCAGGGTCGTGTGAAACTGAATCCCATGTGACGAGATCATTAAGCAGAAGAGGGCTGATTTGCCCACTGCCTGCATACTCTCAACCTAACCCTAATGCGAGGGTTGGGGTTAGGGTTAGGGTTAGGGTTAGCCACATTGTGTCCTGACACAGTGAGCTGTCCTCTGTGCATAACATTCCCATGTCGTGGTGTTCTGCCACGATGTCAGTTCAGTTGTGGACAACTGTCCTACCTGCTGGTGTCCTGCTGCAAGGACTGATGTCTTGTAGACAACAATCCCATCTTGTGCTGTCCTGCCACAATGCCAGTTCAGCCATAGACAATACTCCCACCTGATTGTGTCCTGCCAAAATGACACATCACATGTGGACAACACTCCCCCCTGGTGGTGTCCTGCCATAATGACACAAGTTAGGTGTGGTACCTTGTGGTGTCCTGTCGCAAGGACAGGTCCTGTGTGCACATGACTCCCACCTGGTAGTGTCCCATTGCAATGACAGTTTCCATGTCGACAACTGTCCGAGCTGTTCGTGTTCTGTTGTAATGACAAGCCTGCTGCGGACAGCACTCCCACCCTGTAGTGTCCTGCCACAATGACATGTCTGCAATGGACAATACTCCCACCTGGTGGTGTCCTGCCGCAATGACAGTTCCATTGTAGACAAACTCCCACCTGGTGTTATCCTGCCACAATGACAGGTCTGCCATGGGCAACCTTCCAACTGTGGTGTCCTGCTGTAATGACAAACCTGCTATGGACAACACTCTCACTGGTGGTGCCCTGCCTTAATGATAGGCCCAGTGTGGACATGACTCCCACGTGGTGTCCTGCCGCAATGACAGTTCCTGTGCAGACAACACTCTCACATAGTGGTGGCCTGTTGCAATGACAGGTCTGGTGTGGACATGACTCCCACATGGTGGTGTCCTGTCGCAATGATAGTTCCACTGTCGACAACACTCTGACCTGGTGGTGCTCTGACGTAATGACATGCCCGTTGTGGGCAACACTCCCACTTGGTGGTATCCTGCTGCGATATCAGTTCTGGTGTGGACAACAATCCCACCTGCTGCTGTCCTGCCGTAAGGACTGATCCCTTGTAGACAACACTTCCATGTTGTGGTGTCCTGCTGCAATGACTGATCAGGTGTGGAAAATACTCCCACCTGGTGGTGTCTTGCCTCGATGACAGGCCTGCTGTGGATAACATTCCCATCTGGTGTTGTCCTCCCAGGATATCAGTTCCAGTGTGGACAACACTGCCACCTGCTGGTGTCCTGCCATAAGGACTGATCCCTTGTAGACAACACTTCCATGTTGTGGTGTCCTGCTGCAATGACAGATCAGATATGGACAATACTCCCACCTGGTGGTGTCCTGCTGTAACGACAGGTTAAATATGGACAACACTCCCACCTGGTGGTGTCCTGCCATAATGACAAACCTGCTATGGACAACACTCCCACCTGGTGGTGTCCTGCTATAACATCAGATCCCCTGTGGACAACACTTGCACTGGTGGTGTCTTGCCTTAATGACAGGTCCAGTGTGGACATGACTCTCACCTGGTGATGTCCCGTAGTAATGACAGTTCCGCTGTCGACAACAGTCCGACCTGTTGGTGTTCTGCTGTAGTGACATGAGTTCTGTGGACAACACTCCCACCCTGTATGGACAACATTAAACATGATGGTGCCCTGTTGCAATGACAGTTCAGTTGTGGACAACACTCCCACCTGGTGGTATATGGTTGCAATGACAATTCGGCTTTCTACAACACTCTGAGCTGGTGGTGTTCTGACTGTTCCGCTGTGGATACCATTCCCACCAGGTGGCGTCCTGCCGTAATGACAGATCAGATGTGGACAACTCTCCCACTTGGTGGTGTTAGATGTGTACAACACTCCCACCTGGTAGTGTCCTGGCAAAATGACCCTAACCCTGACTCTCACCCTAACGTGGAGAGGCAAGATCCAACAAAGGCAAGAGTTGGACCTGGTTAATGAAGGCATGGGCCAGTTCAAAGTGGCAGGGTCGCGTGAAACTGAATCTCAAGTGGCGAGATCAAAAAGCACAAGAGGGCTGATTTGCCCACTGCCTGCATACTCTCAACCTAACCCTAACCTTACCTCTAATGCCAACACCTCCAACCCTTCAGCACACCCTCATAAACCCTACGCCTCTCCCCAGCAGAAGGCCAGTTTCACTCCACACCACCAGTACCCAGATTCACCTAATATCACCAGCAGTTAGGCTCCTAGTCCAGTCTTCCCCCCTACTACAAGGGAAACCCCCCTCCGCACACCCTAAATAACCCAAGCCAGTCCCCAAAAAAAAAAGGACAGCCCCACCTCCCAGTCATACCCCTAATCATAACACCTCTAACCCTCCTACACTCCCCCATAAACCCTAGGCCTCTCCCCACCAGGGAGCCATGTTCACTCCACTTCACCAGCACCACGCCACCCCACAAACATTCCCAATCCCACCCTTCACCCTAACCCTAACTTCCTATGGACCGCGCATCCCAACTAAATCAGACAGCACCCCAAATAACACAAGCCAGTCCCCAAAAAGGACAGCCCCACCTCCCAGACATACCCCTAATCCTAACATCCCTAACCCTCCTACACTCCCCCATGAACCTGAACCCTCTTCCCACCAGAAGGCCAAGTTCACTCCACATCGCCAGTACCACGACACCCCACAAACATCCCCAGTCCTACCCTTTATCCTAACCCTACCTTCCAATGGATCGCGCACCCCAACTAAACCGGACATCACCCCAAATAACCCAAACTACACCACACAAAAGGGCTTACATAACCGTCCTTTACCCTATCCCTAAACCTAACATCTCCAACCCTGCTACACACCCCCATAAACCCAAGCAATCAAGGAGCCAGGTTCACCCAATATCACCAGCAGTTAGGCTCCTAGTCTAGTTCTCCCCGCTACTGCAACGGGAAACCCCTCACCCCACAATGCCATTTGCCACCCTACCCCAGCTCCTTTTGCTGGGAATCCTCAACCCCCATTACCTAACCCTATCCCCAGGCTGGTCCCTCCCCACAACACCCCTCTATTAGCTGCTGCGCAACCCCCAGATCACAGCACCCAGTCCCTACAAAAAACCCAAATCCAAAACCAAAGCACTATCCATAAACAATAACTGCACCATTTTAACTTAAACTCCAGAATGGAGATTAACAAGGAGGAAGATTCTGATAAAGGCAAGTCGGGGACCGAGATGACGACAACGTGGGCCAAAAGCAAAGTGACAGGGTGAAGTGAACGGCATCTCCAGTACGAGATCTACAAACACTAGAGGGTTATTTTGTCCACTGCCCGCATACTCACATCCTAACCCTAACCCTAACCCTAACCTACCCCCACAAACCCTTGGCACTTCCTGACTAATCCTGGCTTCAGCCCCACAAACACTAAGCACACCCCGATTAACCCTTGCTAAACCCCCACAACCCCGATGTCCTATGTCAGGAGGGGCAAGATTCAACAAAGGCAAGTGCTGGACCTGGTTAATGAAGGCATGGGCCAGATCAAAGTGGCAGGGTCGCGTGAAACTGAATATCAAGTGATGAGATCAAAAAGCACAAGAGGGCTGATTCGCCCACTGCCCGCATAATCTCAACCTAACCTTACAGTGACATGCTCTTCATTCTCCCAGCCCACGAAATGCCAATAAGAAAGCCCATATACCCACAAGGTGAGAGAGAACCAGTAAATTAAACCCAAGATGGGGCTCAGAAAACAAATCAGTACTAAACTCAGGTGCAGTTCTGCTGAATGCCCAGTAAACACTGTCAATTAAACCCATGCAATCCCAGGCATACAGATGCCAGGTAATGATGTTTAAAAATATCATTACCCTCAGAATTACATGCCTCTCATTATCCTGGTCCATAGGAAAAACACAAGCTGAGTCTGATCAACTCTGGCTGGGCCACCTTGGGGAGAATGTCTAATGTTGAAAGGCCTGAAATACCTGACAATCTGAGGATGCATTACTGATGATGTGTCCCAGTGCACACCCGGTTCGTTGAACCAAGTGGTGTCGGACCATGATAATGAAAGGCATGGGCCAGATTAGCCTGGCTTCACCATACAAGCCTATCCGCCATAGCACCTCATACATCACCACTCTTTCTTTCTTTTTCAATCTTTTTATTAATATCAACATGATAAGATTAGTACATAGATAATGAGATTACAAACTTACAAAATTAAAATGAACATAAAAGGATACATAAGCAATAAGTACATTATAGTTGTCTTCCCAAATCATGAATGATACAAATATCATATAAACGAGACAAAAAAAATGAAGTAATTCATGTTGAAAAAAACCAGAAAAGAGAAAAAGAAAAAAAAATATTAATACCCTAAGAAAAACTAAACTAACTATTAAGGAAAAAAAGGAAGGAGAAAAAAAATGGGCTGTTTATAGTCTCTATAAAAAAAATTACAAAATCATCAGTGTCCCCAACTCCAATCCTCTCAACATATATATATATATAATTAAAACCAGAAAAACAAATAGGATTGGAACAGGGTCAAATTACATCACGTGAAAATATTGAATAAATGGCCTCCAAATCTTTTCAAATTTAATAAAAGGGTCATATACAACACTTCTAATTTTCTCCAAATTTAGACATAACATAGTTCGAGAAAACCAATGAAATACGGTAGGGGGATTAACTTCTTTCCAATTCAACAAAATAGATCTTTTAGCCATTAATGTAAGAAATGCAATCATCCGACAAGCAGAAGAAGATAAATGGATTGACCCCATCATTGGTAAACCAAAGATTGCAGTAATAGGATGTGGTTGTAAATCAATGTTCAATACCAAAGAAATAATATCGAAAATGTCTTTCCAATATTTTTTCAAAAGCGAACATGACCAAAACATATGAGTTAAAGAAGCTATCTCAGAATGACATCTGTCACATATAGGATTTATATGGGAATAAAAACGAGCCAATTTATCCTTGGACATATGAGCCCTGTGCACAACTTTAAACTGTATCAATGAATGTTTAGCACATATAGAGGATAAATTAACTAATTGAAGAATTTTATCCCAATTCTCAATAGGGATAATAAAGTTAAGTTCTCTTTCCCAATCATTTTTAATCTTATACAAGGCCTCTGAACGTATTTTCATAATTATATTGTAAACATTTGATATTACACCTTTCTGAAAAGGATTTAGTTCTAACAATTTCTCCAAAATACCCAAAGAATCAAGATTTGGAAAGATAGGAAGTACAGTGTTTAAGAAATTCCTAATCTGTAAATATCTAAAAAAAATGAGATCTGGGCAAATTATATTTATTAGATAATTGTTCAAAAGACAAAACAATTATCCAAAAATAGATCAGAAAATCATAGTATTCCTTTAGTCTTTCAAGCTGAATAAGCTTGGTCCATAATAGAAGGATGAAAAAAGAAATTGGATACAATAGGAATAGTTAAAACAAATTGATTCAACCCAAAAAATTTCCGAAATTGAAGCCATATACGTAAAGTGTGTTTGACTATCGGATTGTCAATTCGTTTATGCAATTTAGAAAGAGCAAAGGGAAGAGAAGTCCCTAAAATAGAAGCCAATGAAAATCCTTGTACAGATTTAGTTTCCAGATTTAACCAATGAGGGCTAGGAGATAAATCCCAATCCCTTAACCAATATTTCAAATATCGAATATTAAATGCCCAATAATAAAATCTAAATTTAGGCAATGCCAATCCACCTTCCTTCCTTGTCTTCTGTAAATATCTTTTACCTAATCTAGGATTTTTGTTTTGCCATATATATGAGGAAATTTTTGAATAAACATTGTCAAAAAAGGATTTTGGAATAAAAATTGGTACCGCTTGAAATATATATAAGAACTTGGGTAAAATAATCATCTTAATAGCATTAATCCGACCTATCAGAGATAAAGACAGTGGTGACCATTTAGTGAACAAACATTTAATCTGATCAATTAAGGGTAAAAAATTAACCTTGAATAACTCCTTATGATTTTTTGTAATTTTAATCCCTAAGTATATAAAAAATGTCATTAACTAATTTAAAAGGTAAATTTCCATAAATTGGAACCTGCCTATTTAAGGGGAACAATTCACTCTTATTAAGATTCAATTTATACCCGGAAAAATTACTAAACTGAGCCAACAATGATATAACTGCAGGAATGGATTTCTCAGGATCTGAAAAATATAATAACAAGTCATCTGCGTATAATGATAACTTATGTATATCCATCCCACGAGTGATGCCAAAAATGTTAGGTGATTCTCTAATAGCAATTGCCAAAGGTTCTATAGCAATATCAAATAATAATGGACTAAGAGGACAACCTTGCCTGGTACCCCGAAATAAACGAAAAAAGGGAGATCTTTGATTGTTAGTAAAAACCGAGGCTACTGGAGTATGATATATCAATTTAATCCAGGATATAAATGTCGGACTAAAATTTAAACTTCTCAAGCGCAATAAATAAATATGGCCATTCAACTCTATCAAATCCTTTCTCCGCATCTAATGAAATGACACATTCTGAGGTGCTGCGTGAAGGAGTATAAACAATGTTCAATAATCTCCTAATATTGAAAAAAGAATAGCGATTTTTAATAAAACCAGTTTGATCCTCCGAGATAATTTGAGGTAATACCTTCTCCAGCCTGGTCGCCAGTAACTTGGAAAAGATCTTGGAATCTACATTCAATAAGAGTATTGGTCTATAGGATGTACAGTCAGTAGGGTCTTTATCTTTTTTCAATATTAAAGAAATGGAAGCTCTATAAAAAGATTGTGGCAATTTACCTAGTCTAATTGCTTCTTCAAAAACCTTGCATAACCAAGGAGAAAGAGTAGAGGAAAAACACTTAAAAAGTTCCACTGTATACCCATCTGGACCTGGTGCTTTCCCAGAATTCATAGAGGAAATAACACCTTTAATTTCTGCATCCATAATAGGAGTTTCTAATATTAAAAGTTCTTCTGATGATAATTTTGGAAAATTCAATTTCCCAAGAAAATCATGCATGGGATTATGATCATGAGGAAATTCAGAATGATACAGAGAGGTATAAAAATCTTGAAAAGATTTGTTTATCTCATCATGGTCAACTGTCAGTTCACCATTCTGTTGGTGAATCTTAATAATTTGACGTTTAACCGAAGCATTTTTCAATTGGTTAGCTAACAGTTTACCTGATTTATCACTATGTATATAAAAATCAGTTCTGGTTTTCATTAATTGATTTTCAATTGAAGATGTAAGTAATAAACTGTGTTCCATTTGAAGCTCAACCCTTTGTAAAGCTCCTTACTAGGAGCAATCGATATTTCTTGTCAATTTCTTTAATCTTATCAACCAATAAAAGAGTTTCCTTCTTAATACGTTTTCTCAAACCAACAGAATAGGAGATAATATGTCCACGTATATATGCTTTAAAAGTGTCCCAAAGTATTCCGCAGGAAATTTCATCTGTGAAATTAGTTGAAAAGAAGAAATCAATCTGTTCCTTTATAAATTTAATGAAATCCGGATCTTGCAGTAAGGTAGAATCAAATTGCTATTGCTTAGTACTAGAAGCTGTGTTCATTAATTTAATAGAAAGTTTCATTGGAACATGATCAGAGATGGCTGTAATGTCATAATTACAACCAGTTACAGATGGAATAAAACGAGAGTCAATAAAAAAATAGTCAATTCTCGAGTAAGAATGCTAAACATGTGAGAAAAATGAAAACTCTTTGTCCTTAGGATGCAGAAATCTCCAAATATCGAAAATTCCATTATCAGTCAAAAAAGAATTGATGTAAGTGGCCGACTTATTTGGTAAAGTCTGAATGGATATAGATCTATCCAGCAAAGGATTTAAACAACAGTTGAAATCACCACCCATTATTAACATATATTCATTTAGATTAGGTAGCGAAGTAAATAAAGACTTAAAGAAATCAGGATAATCCACATTTGGAGCATAAACATTAACCATAGCAACCTTCTTATTAAAAAGTAACCCAGTAATTAACAAAAATCTACCACTCGGATCTGAAATAATATCGTGTTGAACAAAAGCAGTAGAGGAGTCAATAAAAATTGAAACTCCCTTTACTTTAGCATTCGAATTCGAATGGTACTGTTGATCCTTCCAAAACCTAAAAAAATATTGATTATCCTCTTTCCTCACATGAGTTTCTTGTACAAAAATAATATGCGCATTCAGTCTTTGGAATATTTTTAAAATCTTTTTCCATTTAATCAGATGGTTTAAGCCATTAGTATTCCAAGAAACAAAATTAATGGTCTGAGCCATATTTCTAAAATCAACCCTTTGGTATATAAAGAGTTAACCAAAGTATGAACTCATGCACCCGGAAGAGGAACAAAAATAAGGGGAGGACCCAGAAATGATGACACAGCAGACATTTTAGTAGCTTGAAATCAGCCCAAATGAAAAAACTAGAAAAACTAATAAAAAGAGCAATAGGATTAAAAGGGAACCCCCTGCCCACCACCCACGGAAAAAAGACCCTCCTGAGCCTGAAAAAGGCCAGGAAAAAAATAAATTGTGAGACTAAATCTACCCCCATCTCTCCAGAAGGTGACTCCAGATATATAAAGGAGAAAAAAAAAGATCCACCCAAAATCCTAAAAAGTAATTAACACTATACTAAAACATACTTCTTAATATAATTGCTAGTATATAAAAAACAAGAAGAATATAAACACTGGTAACTTATAAATCGGGTTAAAACCCAAACAAATAAAAGTTAGGATGTGATAAGAAAGGCATTATAGGAAGAAGATGACAAAAAAATGGCGAAATTAAAAAAAAGCAAGAAATATTTTAGAAAAGAAACCGCCATCTTAGTTACACAAAAAATGAAAAAGATATATATCAAAATATTTTTAAAAAATTCACCTTCAAAGGATTAATAATAATAACAAAAAATAAAATACAATGGTTAAAGTAAGTAAATTAAAAAGATTAGTACGTCGATAAAGAAAAACTTTAATTGGAATATAAAATGTAAAATAAACCTACACCAATAGTCAGAAACAAAATCTGGTTTTGGAAACAAAAACTATCTTGTAACGATCAAAACCATACATTTATTAGAGATGAGAATCCAAAACAGTAGGATAGTTCTCATCCAGAAAGCTTCGAGCATCAGATGTGGAGAGAAAAACATGACGTGGTGCATTCAAAGGCAAGATTCTAAGTTTTGCAGGGTATAAAAGCGCTGGTTTTAGGTTTTTCTCATAACATTCGGACATCAAAGGTTTAAAAACGAGCTGTGCCTTCATTACTTCTGGACTGAAATCCTAACCCTAATGCGAGAGATGCCAGGTAATGATGTTTAAAAATCTCATTACCCTCAGAATTACATGCCTCGCATTATCCTGGTCCATGGGAAAAACACAAGCTGAGTCTGATCAACTCTGGCTGGGCCACCTTGGGAAGAACGTCTAATGTTGAAAGGCCCGAAACACCTGACAATCCGAGGATGCATTACTGATGATGTGTCCCAGTGCACACCCAACCAAGTGGTGTCGGACCATGATAATGAAAGGCATGGGCCAGATTAACCTGGCTTCACCATACAAGCCTATCCACCATAGCACCTCATACATCACCACTCAAAACTCCGTAGCCTTACCTCTCCCAGCCAAACATATATATCCACCAGCCCAACATCCAAACCTAATCCTAAACCTAAATTGCTAGGTTTACTCTTAGAATCCTTAATAAACAATGGAACAACATGAGCAATATGCCAATTCTCCAGCACCATCCCCATTTCTAATGACATTTGAAATATTTCTGTCAGCGCCCCTGCTATTTCTACACTAACCTCCCTCAAGGTCCTAGGGAAAATCCTGTCAGGATCCGGAGATTTATCCACTTTTATATTCCTTAAAAGCGCCAGTACTTTCTTTTCTTTAATTGTCATAGTTTCCCTACTTCCCTTATTTGTTTCCCTTACCTTACACAATTCAATATCCTCCTCCTTGGTGAATACCGAAGGAAATAAATTGTTCAAAATCTTCCCCATCTCTTTTGGCTCCACACATAGCTGTCCACTGATTCTCTAAGGGACCAATTTTAACCCTCATTATCCTTTTACTATTAATATAACTGTAGAAACCCTTTGGATTTATTTTCATCTTACTTGCCAAAGCAACCTCATATCTTCTTTTAGCTTTTCTAATTTCTTTTTTAAGATTCTTTTTACATTGTTTATATTCCTCGAGCACCTCATTTACTCCATGCTGCCTATATTTATTGTAGATATCTCTCTTTCTCCGAACCAAGTTTCCAATATCCCTTGAAAACCATGGCTCTCTCAACCTTTTAACCTTTCCTTTCAACTTAATAGGAACATAAAGATTCTGTACCCTCAAAATTTCACCTTTAAATGACCTCCATTTCTCTATTACATCCTTCCCATAAAACAAATTGTCCCAATCCACTCCTTCTAAATCCTTTTGCATCTCCTCAAAGTTAGCCTTTCTCCAATCAAAAATCTCAACCCTGGATCCAGTCCTATCCTTCTCCATAATTATATTGAAACTAATGGCATTGTGATCACTGGGCCCGAAGTGCTCCCCAACACATACCTCCGTCACCTGACCTGTCTCATTCCCTAACAGGAGATCCAACACTACCCCTTCTCTAGTTGGTACCTCTATATATTGCTGCAAAAAAACTATCCTGCACACATTTTACTAACTCCAAACCATCCAGCCCTTTTACAGTATGGGCTTCCCAGTCTGTGTGTGGAAAATTAAAATCTCCCACAATCACAACCTTGTGCTTATTACAAACATCTGCTATCTCCTTGCAAATTTGCTCCTCCAATTCTCACTCCCCATTAGGTGGTCTATAATACACCGCTATAGGTGTTACTACACCTTTCCCATTCCTCAATTCCACCCAAATAGCCTCCCTAGACGGGCCCTCTAATCTATCCTACCAGAGCACCGCTGTAATATTTTCTCTGACAAGCAACGCAACACCTCCCCCTCTTGTACCTCCAATTCTATCACACCTGAAGCAACGAAATCCAGGAATATTTAGTTGCCAATCACACCCCACATGCAACCATGTTTCACTAATAGCTACAACATCATATTTCCAGGTATCAATCCATGCTCTAACCTCATCCACCTTTCTTACAATGCTCCTAGCATTAAAATAAATGCATTTAAGAAATTCTCCAGCTCTTCCTCTGTTTATCTCTAATGGTGCAAACAACCTTACTATCTTCTTTTTCTTCCTTCTCCCATACATCTGTTCCTACACTCTGGTTCCCCTCCCCCCGTACCTAGTTTAAATCCACTGGAGCCGCCCTAGCAAACCTACCTGCAAGAATATTTGTCCCCCTCCAGTTCAGATGTGAACTGTTACGCCGTAACAGGGCCTTAACTTAATGAATAAGGTCCGGAACTTAATGAATACTTTACTTCAGTATTCACTATGGAAAAGGATCTTAGTGATTGTAGTGATGACTTGCAGCAGACTGAAAATCTTGAGCATGTACATATTAAGAAGGAGGATGTGGTGGAGCTTTTGTGAAGCATCAAGTTGGATCAGTCACCAGGACCGGATAAGATGTACCCCAGGCTACTGTGGGAAGCGAGGGAGGAGATTGCTGAACCTCTGGCAATGATGTTTGCATCATCAATGGGGATGGGAGAGGTTCCGGAGGATTGGAGGGTTGCAAATGTTGTTCCCTTATTCAAGAAAGGGAGTAGAGATAGCCCAGGAAATCATAGACCAGCGAGTCTTACCTCAGTGGTTGGTAAGCTGATGGAGAAGATCCTAAGAGGCAGGATTTATGAACATTTGGAGAAGTATAATATGATTAGGAACAGTCAGCATGCCTTTGTCAAGGGCAGGTCATGCCTTATGAGCCTGATTGAATTGGAGGATGTGACTAACCACATTGATGAATGAAGAGCAGTAGATGTAGTGTATATGGATTTCAGCAAGGTATTTGGTAAGGTACCCATGCAAGGCTTATTGAGAAAGTAAGGAGGCATGGGATCCAAGGGGACATTGCTTTGTGGATCCAGAACTGGCTTGCCCACAGAAGGCAGAGTAGTTGTGGTCGGATCATATTCTGCATGGAGGTCGGTCACCAGTGGAGTGCCTCAGGGATCTGTTCTAGGACCCTTACTCTTTGTGATATTTATAAGTGACCTGCATGAGGAAGTGGAGGGATGGGTTAGTAAGTTTGCTGATGATACTAAGGTTGGAGGTGTTGTGGAGAGTGTGGAGGGCTGTCAGAGGTTACAGCTGAGCATTGGTAGGATGTAAAACTGGGCTGAGAAGTGGCAGATGGAGTTCAACCCAGATAAGTGTGAAGTGGTTCATTTTGTTAGGTCAAATATGTTGGCAGAATATAGTATTAATGCTAAGATTCATGGCAGCGTGGAGGATCAGAGGGATCTTGGGGTCTGAGGCTATAGGACGCTCAAAGCAGCTGCTCCGGTTGACTCTGTGGTTAAGACATACAGTGTATTGGCCTTCATCAATGGTGGAATTGAATTTAGGAGCCGAGATCCCCTCTACCATTCAATTCCTAAATGGACATTGAACCCGTGAACACTACCTCACTTTTTTAATATATATTATTTCTGTTTTTGCATGATTTTTAATCTATTCAATATACATATACTGTAATTGATTTACTTATTTTTGTTTCTTTTTCTTCTATTTTATGTATTGCATAGAACTGCTGCTGCTAGGTTAATAAATTTCACGACACGTGCCAGTGATAATAAATCTGATTCTAATTCTGATTCTGTACATATTCTATTTGCAAGGACATATGACTCTATGACTTTATGAAACTTGGACAGGGATACATAGATCAAAAACGTTTAACTTTAGAGGGATATGGGGTAAATGTGGGCAAGTGGAGTTTTGATGGGAGTCATCATTGATGCAGATGAGCAATGCTGAAGGGCTTTTTTCCATGTTATAACCCCATGGCTCATCCATGACTGTAATGATGACTTTTGTCACATGTATTGAGATACAATGAAAAACTTTGCTTTGCATGCCATCCAGAGCCATCATTTCATTATGATGCATCAAGGCAGTACAAGGGAAAATAACAATATAATATAGAAAAAAATGTAAACAAGAGAAATTACAGTTCCTGGAAATCTGGAGCAATGTGGACAAAATGCTAGAGGAACGCAGCAGGTCAGGCAGCACCTATGAATGGAAATGTACAGCTGATGTTTTGGCTTGAGTCCATTTACCAGTCCTGATGAAGGGTGTCTCAGCCCGAAACATTGACTGTTCATTTCCCTCCATAAATGATGTATGACCTGTTGAATTCCTCCAGAAATTTGTCCATGTTGCAAAGTGAAGTATTACAGCTACAAAGTGCAAGCAAACTATGATGCAAGGTCATGATGAGATAGATTGTGAGGTCAAGAGTCCATCTGATCATGGAAGATGTCCATTCGATAGTCCTATAACAGTGGGACGGAAGCTGTCCTTGAGCTTGGTGTTATGTGCTTTTAGACTTTTGTATCTTCTGCTTGATTGAAGGGGGAGAAGAGAGAATGTCCCAGGCTGGTGGGATCATTGATTGTGTTTTCTGCTTCACCGATGCGGTGGAAGTGTAGAGAGAGTTCATGGAGGAAAGGCTGCCTATGGAGAGGAGGTTGGTTTCTGTGATGTGGTGAGCTGTGTCCACTGTCCTCGTGGTTCTGAGCAGAACTGTTGTCATATTGAGCAGTGATGCATCCAGATAGGATGGTGCATTTGTACCAAATTGTGGCGAATAAAGGGAACATGCCAAGTTTCTTTAGCCTCCTGAAGAAGTAGGGGCACTGGTCTGTTTTCTTCATCAAGGTATCTATGTGGTTGGAGGAGGAACTGAACCTATCTCTCAGTTAGTCCACTTGGACAACTTTATCCTTGTACAATTGTAATTGCCTTTGTTTAAGTTGATATCATTGGTTATAGACCTGGGCATCCAATCTCAAACTGTGCTTGGAATTGGACTATATTGTGATCACAATGTGACCTTAAACCGCTGCATCTTTTATTAATCCTACCTCAATTGCACAAATCTAAAATAGCTTGAGAAAATTTAAAAAAAAACAAATGCAGATACTGCAAATCTGAAATACAGACAGAAAATGTTGGTATTACTCTGTAGGTCAGGCAGCATATGCGGAAGGAGAAATAAAGCAGAAATTTCAGATTGTAAACCCATGGTCAGAAATGTTTCTCTTGGCCTGACTTGCTGAGTATTTTCTGTTTTATGTATTTAAATATCCAGTTCCCTGGTAGAAGGCAGAACATAGAACAGTACATCACAGTACAGGCTCTTTGCCTCATGATGTTGTGCCAACCTTTCAACCTACTCCAAGATCAATCTTACACTTCCCTCCCACATAGCCCTCTATTTTTTTTCATCCACAAGTCTATCTAAAGGTCTCCTAAAAACCTCTACCACCACCCCCGGCAGTAAGGTCCACTCATCCGCTATTCTCTGTGTAAAAAAATCTACTTCTGGCATCCCTCTATATTTTCCTCAATCACCTTAAAGTTATGTCACTTCATATGCCATTTCTGCCCTGGGGAAAAGGCACTGGCTGTCCACTCTATCTATACTTCATCATTATATACATCTCTAGCAAATCACCTTTCATCCTTCATTCCAGAGAAAATCCATGGATGTCTGTCGAGCCCAAGCCATTGGGTATACATAAAGCGGAGGGTGATAGGTTCTTGATTATTAAGTGTGTCAAAGGTTACATCATGAAAGCAGGAGAAAGGGGTTGAGAGTGAAAATAAATCAGCTGGGATTGAATAGCAGAGTAGATTCAATGGGCCGAATGGACTAATTATATTCCCATGTCTTACGATCTAGCATTTGAGCTTAGAAAAAGAGAGGGCTATGTGGTAAGGTAATTCTAGACAGTTTCTAGAGTAGGTTACATGGTCAGCATAACATGTGGGCCAAAGGTTCTGTAACATGCTGTAGATCTCGATGTTCAATGTTCAGTGCCAAACAATCTAAGCTTTCAAAGGACCGGTAATGCTCTTTTGATAAAAGTTTACTGCTCTGAAAGCAGCTCAAGCTACTTTTCGATTCTCAGTGTAACTTGCTGAGATATTTGATTTTTTGATTTATTTTAGATTTCTGCAGCTCTGCAGAACCTGCACGTCCCAGTGATGTGGGAGGAAACCGGAGAAACCTGAGAAAAATCATATGGGACGTAAGGAGTAAATGCAGACTCCATACTCACAGCATCAGAGGTCAGGTCCAAAGCTGAGACTTTATGCGAAAGCATGATAGAGAAAGGGAGAGAGTGAGAGAGATGAAGAGTGAAAAAAAGAGAGAGATAAAGAGTGAGAGAGAAAGAGAAAGAGCGAGAGAAAGAGAACGAGAGACAAAGAGTGAGAAAGAGAAAGCGATAAAAAGTGAGAAAGAGAGAGAGAGACAAAGAGTGAGTGAAACAGAGGAGAGAGATAAAGAATGAAAGAGATCACGAGAGAAAAATTGCAAGAGAAAAAGAGAGAGAGATAAAGAGTGAGAGAGAAACAAACATTAAGAGTGAAAGAGAAAGAGAAAGATAAAGAGTGAGTGCAAGACAGAGACAGGCTGACAGACAGAGACAGTGTGCTGAATTTTAATGTCCATTTTCATTCAGGTCTTAAAAACACAGTTCTTCCTTGCCAGTTCACAATTTAAGTGCAAACGATTAACCACGTTTCAGAAATACAATACAGCAGATCAATTGATATTTCCTGTTTGGTTCTGTAGAGTGACCTCGAACACCTTGAACATCAGATTAAAGGTTTTTTTTAGCAGACAAGAATTCTTCCGATAACTTTTGCTCCGGAGTATGAGACACATGTAATTGTAGGTTCCAATCCAATTTCCTGGATCCAGCTAGCTGTTCAGTGCTCACAAGCCTTGTAAGATGCTTTGGCTTAAATCAGTGTTGACTGCCATGGATTATCCAAAAACATCTCCTCATGATACTTGTGGTAAATTGTGTATACCTGTCTGGACACGCCCCTCTGCTGACTGCTCCTGTGGCTCCTCCCACAGACCCCTGTATAAAGGCGATTGGAGGCACTGCTCCTCCCTCAGTCTCCGAGATGCCGTGCTCCCTTTTGCTGCTAATACAAGCCTATCGTTCACCTCCCGTCTCCGAGAGTTATTGATGGTGCATCAATTTTATTAGCAGCAATTTTAAAACATGGAGAGCATTTTACGACCCAACAGATTGGATCTCGACCCCCAATCCCAGGAAGCCGGCGACGCTTTCGAAATCTGGCTAGCATGCTTTGAATCGTACCTGGAGGAGATGCATGTGACCGACCCTGCCACAATGCACAGGGTTCTCCTCTCCAGAACCAGTCCAGGGGTCTACTCCATGATCAGAGACCAAATGGACTACTGGGGTGTGATGGATGCACTCAAAAGACAATACTGGCGGCTGGTGAACACCGTCTACACAAGACATTGCTTAGTGACACGGCGGCAGTGGGCCGGAGAGTCGAGCGCTGAGTTTGTCCGGGCCCTACAGACACTCGTGCGGGCCTGCGACTGCAGGGGACTGATGGCGGAACAGCATGCGGAGCTGCTAGTAAGAGATGCCTTTGTTACGGGGATCAGGTCAGTGTACGCGCACCAGCGGCTTCTGGAACACGCTGATCTTACCTTACATTCGGCGATCGAGCTGGCCGACACGCTGGAGGCCACTCTGCACAATGCTGACGCTGTCCAGGCGCGCTATCTCCCGCCAGGCCCATGGACGCTGCAGACCCTGTAACCCACCAGCGAATCGACCTCGACTGCTGCCATTCGCGAGTCCATGAAGTCCCCGCAACCCACCGGCGAGTCAACCACGGCTGCTGCCAGTCGCGAGTCCATGAAGTCCCCGCAACCCGCCGGCGAGTCGACCACGGCTGCTGCCAGTCGCAAGTCTGCACAGTGTTACTTCTGCAGACTCGAAAAGCACCCCCGAAAACGCTGCCCAGCCCGAGAAGCTACCTGCTCCAGCTGCGGAAAGAAGGGCTACTTCACCAAGGCCTGTAAGTCAAGCAGTAAGTGCATGGCATGGGGGTCGCCATCTTGGTCGCCGCCATCTTGCCTGCCCGCCGCGTGCGAGGCATGGGGGCGGCCATCTTTGTTGGCACCAACTCGCCCCGCCTCCGATCCACGGGTGCTTACCGGGCACCAAGACGGTGATTCAACTCTGGCCTCCGTGACCCTTGACCAAAGCGCTCCACACCAGCTCGCAAAGTCAATGATGGACATCCTGGTGGAGGGGCACAGGACTAGCTGCCTGTTTGACACGGGTAGCACTGAGAGTTTTATTCACCCGGACATGGTGCAATGCTGCGGACTCATGACACTGCCGGTAAACCAGAGGGTCACCATGGATTCTGGATCGCATTCCACAGACATCCGGGGGGTGGTTGGGTAGCGACATTGGTGGTGCAGGGCACAAAATATCGGGATTTTGCGTTACTGGTCATGCCTCAACTGTGCCCCTGTGCTATTGGGGCTCGACTTCCAGAGCCACCTGAAAAGTGTGACAATAGAGTATGAGGGGCCCCACCCACCAATCACTGTCAGAACTCCTCAGTTCTGTGGGACTTCGTCATATACCCCGCTACTGACCACACACACACACACACACACACACACACACACACACACACACACACACACACACACACACACACACACACACACACACACACACACACACACACACACACACACACACACACACACACACCTGCACATCCCACCCAACACCATGCCAACAGCTGTGTTACTGACACCACTTGCAGCCTCTCCACCCTCAAGATCCCTCCCCCACCGCTGTTCGCCAAACTGACCCCCGAATGTAAACCTGTGGTAACTAAAAGTAGGAGGTACAGCGCGGGGGACAGGGCCTTCATTAAGTCGGAGGTGCAGCGGCTACTCAGGGAGGGGATCATTGAGCCAAGCACAAGTCCTTGGAGGGCCCAGGTGATTGTTGTTCAGACCGGACAGAAAAATAGGATGGTCGTGGACTATAGCCAGACCATCAATAGGTTCACGCAGCTTGACGCGTACCCCCTACCCTGCATCGCCGATATGGTCATTCAGATAGCTCAGTACAAGGTGTCCTTGACCATAGACCTGAAATCCGCTTACCATCAGCTCCCCATCCACCCGGAGGACCGCCCCTACACCGCCTTCGAGGTGGGCGGCAGGCTCTATCACTTCCTGCACGTCCCCTTCGGTGTCACGAATGGTGTCTCTGTCTTCCAGAGGGAAATGGACCGGATGGTGGACCAGTGCCAACTGAAGGCCACGTTCCCATATCTGGATAACATCACCATCTGTGGTCACGACTGGCAGGATCACGACACCAACCTCCAACGATTTTTCCAAGTGGCCAAAGCTCTTAACCTTACCTATAACAGGGACAAGTGTGTGTTCGGAACTACCAGACTTGCTATCCTTGGGTATGTCGTGGAGAACGGGGTCATTGGCCCTGACCCCGACCGTATGCACCCCCTGTTGGAACTCCCTCTTCCCACCACCCTCAGAGCCCTCAAACGGTGCCTAGGCTTCTTTTCCTATTACGCCCAATGGGTTTCTCACTACGCAGACAAGGCCCACCCCCTGGTCAAATCCACTGCATTTCCCCTCTCAGCCGAGGCTCGCGCAGCCTTCAGCCGCTTTAAGGGGACATTGCCAAAGCAACGATGCATGCGGTTGATGAGACCATTCCCTTCCAATTAGAGAGTGACGCCTCTGACTTCGTACTGGCTGCTACCCTTAAGCAGGCAGGAAGGCCGGTAGCATTCTTCTCTCGTACCCTTCAAGGCCCTGAAATTCGGCACTCCGCGGTGGAGAAAGAAGCCCAGGCCATAGTGGAAGCTATTAGGCACTGGAGGCACTATCTCACCGGCAAAAGGTTCACGTTGCTGACTGACCAGTGCTCAGTTATGTTCATGTTTAGCAACCAACAGAGGGGCAAAATCAAAAATGATAAAATTTTGAGGTGGAGAATAGAACTCAATGAGCCCCCTGATGCCCTATCCCAGGGAGCATGTGCCAGCGCACAGCTCGACTGGCTATACGCCCTCCATGCAGATCTTTGCCACCTGGGGGTCACCCGATTTTACCATTTTGTGAAGGCCCGGAACCTGCCTTACTCCCTTGAGGAAATCAGGACGATGAGCAGGGGACTGTCAAGTCTGCGCTGAGTGCAAACCGCACTTCTACCGTCCTGAAAAGGCACAACTTATCAAGGCCACCCGCCCCTTTGAGCGACTGAGTGTCGACTTTAAGGGCCCCCTTCCCTCCACTGACCGCAATGTCTACTTTCTCAACATTATCGATGAGTACTCGTGGTTCCCCTTTGCCATCCACTGCCCCGATACCACTGCCACGTCCGTCATAAAAGTCCTGTGCCAGCTCTTCACTCTGTTCGGATATCCCTGCTATATCCACAGTGATAGAGGGTCTTCGTTTATGAGTGACGAGCTGCGCCAGTACCTGCTGGCTAGGGGTATTGCTACTAGTAGGACCACGAGCTATAATCCCCGGGGGAATGGACAGGTGGAGAGGGAGAATGCCACTGTGTGGAAGGCCACACTTTTAGTCCTTAGGTCAAAGGGATTGCCGGTCTCTCGCTGGCAGGATGTCCTCCCCGAGGCACTCCACTCCATCCGCTCCCTGTTATGCACGTCCACCAATATCACCCCTCATGAGCGACTCTTTTCTTTTCCCAGGAAGTCTGCCACTGGGACCACCCTACCGGCTTGGCTGATGTCCCCAGGGCCAGTGCTGCTCCGGAAACATGCGAGGAGCAATAAATACTCCCCGATGGTCAAGAGAGTTCACCTACTTCATGTGAACCCCCAGTTTTCTTTCCTTTCTATTAGGTAGAATGCACAAAATCTCAAAAACACAAACCACCAGGCTTGAAGATAGTTTCTGTCCCATGGTTATGAAACTCTTGAACTTTTATCTCTTTGAATGACATGCCAAACAAAGATTTTCATTATCACAATTATCACATGTATATCAGTATTTCCAACAATAGACCGACTACCAATTGGTAAATCTGTACTGTGTGATTCTATAATCCTTCATTGTTACTATCATTGATACCAGCTCTTTTAATTTCAGGTTAATTTAATTTCTAGAACCGATTACTTGCTATCAGTATGGGATTCAAACATTTGAAGATTAACAGGCAAGTAGAGTCATAGAATCATTGAAAAGTATAGCACAGAAGCAGGCCTTTTGGCCCATCTAGTCTGCACCAAACTATTGCCTACTCCAATCAACCTGCACCAGGACCTTAGCCCTCCGTACCCTTACCATCCATATAGCCATCCAAATTTCTCTTAAAAGTTGAAATCCAGCTCACATGCACCATTTGTGCTGGCAGCTCGTTCCACACTCTCTTGACCCTTTGAGTGAAGAAGTTTCTCCTCATGTTCCCCATAAACTTCTCACCTTTCACTCTTAACCCATGACCTCTGGTTGTAGTCCCATCCAACCTCAGTGGAAAAAGTCTGCTTGCATTTACCCTGTCTATACCCCTGATAATTTTGTGTACCTCTATTTGGATGCTAGTCCAATAAACTAACCACTACACCACAGCATGCGTTCATTTTTAATACAGAAATCATAAAGTAGTTGTTTGTGATCCTATACTCCTCCACAGACTGCACCACTTTGTAACCTTCTCAACAAGAAATCAATGAATTGACAGTATTTTTTGTGACTGTGAACTAGTCCTTATGCAAAATGGACTTAAAATCCTGCCCTCTATTGCAAGTTCTCAACTATGTATCTGTACTTAGGGATAATCGCTGCTTAGTTTTATAGAGACATACAGCATTGAAAGAGGCCCTTTGGCCCATCTGTTTTGTGCCAACAAAATGCCTATCCAAGCTAGTCCCATTTGCCCTCATCTGGCCCATTTACTTCTAAACCATTGCTATCCATGTAAATGTAGCACGGTAGCAGAGCAGTTAGTATAATTCATTACAGCTGCAGCTCTAAGATCAGGTTTAACTCCCACAGCTGTCTGTAAGGAGTTGGTACGTTATAGAACATAGAACTTAGAATAGTACAGCACATTACAGGCCCTTCGGCCCACAATATTCGGCTGACCCTCAAACCCTGCCTCCTATATAAACCCCCACCTTAAATTCCTCCATATACCTGTCTAGTAGTCTCTTAAACTTCACTAGTGTATCTGCCTTCACCACTGACTCAGGCAGTGCATTCCATGCACCAACCACTCTCTGAGTGAAAAACCTTCCTCTAATATCCCCCTTGAACTTCCCTCCCCTTACCTTAAAGCCATGTCCTCTTGTACTGAGCAGCGGTGCCCTGGGGAAGAGGCGCTGGCTGTCCACTCTGTCTATTCCTCTTAATATCTTTTACACCTCTATCATGTCTCCTCTCATCCTCCTTCTCTCCAAAGAGTAAAGCCCTAGCTCCCTTAATCTCTGATCATAATCCTTACTCTCTAAACCAGGCAGCATCCTGGTAAATCTCCTCTGTACCCTTTCCAATGCTTCCACATCCTTCCTACTGTGAGGCGACCAGAACTGGACACAGTACTCCAAGTGTGGCCTAACTAGAGTTTTACAGAGCTGCATCATTACATCGCGTCTCTTAAACTCTATCCCTCGACTTATGAAAGCTAACACCCCATAAGCTTTCTTAACTACCCTATCTACCTGTGAGGCAACTTTCAGGGATCTGTGGACATGTTCTCCCTGTGATTGCTTGGATTTCTTCCAGATGCTCCAGTTTCCTCCCACATTCCAAAGATGTGTGGGTTAGAGTTAGTAAGTTGTGGGCATGCTGTATTGGTACCAGTATATCCTCGGACTGTGTTGGTCATTGATGCAAACGATGCATTTCACTGTATGTTTCAATGTTTCGATGTCGTATGACAAATAAAGCTAATCATTTTAATCTTTACCTGCCCAGTCATCCCTCAAAAGCTATTTCTGGACCTGCTCTAACAGCTTATTTGATATATGTACCATCCTGTTGATGAAAAAATTCCCCATCAGGTTTTTCTTAACTGTCTTCTGTCTCTCCTAAAACCTTTGCCCTCTGGCTATTGATTCCCCAACCCAGTGAAAAATACCAAGTACATTCATCCTATCTCTGTCCTACATTATTTTATAAATCTCTATCTTTGTAAATTAGCTGGTCCAAAAAAACGAGTTTCATGTTTGCAGGATTCTAAATCTCTTACAATATTGTTAAGTAGTTTTTTTACTGTTAATTTGCCTCACATCTATAGATTCTATTCTTGAATTAGCTTTCTGTGTAATGTTTAAAAAGTCAATTAAAATAGTCCATTTATCCCCCAGTTTGTTACTAGTGAGAATTTTTCCATATGATTGGCTAATCAGGCTGCTTAGTCAGTCAGTTAGGGATCACTCTGTTCGATGGCTGGAAATGGAACAAGTCTCACCACATGGGTGACAAGTTAATTTTAGGGTGAATGACTTGTGCTGTGACTCAAAAGTTCAGTTCAAAGTAAATATATTATCGTCGTACGTATATGTCACCATACACTACTCTGAGATACGCTTTCTTGCAGGCGTTCACGGGAGAAAAATGAAATACAGCAGAATCAAAGAAAACTACACACAACCAAGATAGACAGGCCACCCATGTGCTAAATAACACAAACTGCAAATACAAAGAAAAACACAAATTATTATAAATAAATAAATAATGCTGAGAACATGATTTGTAGAGCCCTTGAAAGTGAGTTCATAGGTAGTGTTCCCATTCCCAGTCTGATATGTCCATCCATGATATGCCTGATCCATCCCACCCCCTCTTTTTCTTTCTTCCATGGCCTTTAAACTCTTTCACCAATCAACTTCCCACCTCTTTACTTCATCCCTCCCCCTCCAAGTTTCACCTATCACCTGGTGTTTCTCTCTCCCCTCCTCACCTTTTAAATCTACTCCTCTGTTTTTTTTCTCCAGTACTGCCAAAGGGTTTCAGCCCAAAACATTGACCATACTTTTTTTCCATCGATGCTGTCTGGCCTGCTGAGTTACTCCAGCATTTTGTGTGTGTTCCATAGGCTGTGGACTCAGAAGCCTGATGTTTGAGGTTGTAGCTGTTACTGAATCTGGTGGTGTGGGACCTGAGGCTCTTGTACCTCCTTCCTGATGGCAGCAGCGAGAAAAGAGCATGACCTGGCTTCTGGGGGTCCTCAATGATGGGTGATGCTTTCTGTAGCAATGCTCCTTGTAAATGTGTTCACTGGTGGGGAAAGCTTTTCCTGTGATTGGCTGGGCTGCATCCATCACTTTTTGTAGACTTCTTCATTCTTGGACAATGGTGTTTCCAAACCAGGCCATGATACAACCAATCAGGATACTCTCCTCTGTGTATCTATAGAAGTTAGTCAAAATTTTAGATGACATGCTGAATCTGTGCAAACTTTGAAGAAAATAGAGGCACCGCTATGCTTTCTTTGCACTGACGCTTGCATGCAGGTCCCCACCACAAAGTCTGAGAGATAGACTGTTTTTTATAGAACAAAGATAGCTGGGAGTTACCTAATACCAGTGTATGATGAGGAACATCGACATGATGACTAGTAAAAAGCTTTCCTCAGGGCAAGTGTTATGAGAAGCAGAGACCTTGGCTTTAAGTTAGTTACTGCCTGTTATGACATTGGCATTTAGGGCGGCAATGGAGATCCAAAAGATTCTTCATTGTTGGTTCTGTAACAATTTTTTTGATCAGTCAGGGTTATTAGCCATGAGCTGAAACCCCGAACCTGGAGGACCTGAAGACCACTCTTAGTCTGGCCTCTACCCTTTGACCTGTTTGGTATGGTTAACCAACCAAGAGTCAAAGTACAGTGCCCTGACTCCAGCTAATATAACTCTCTATGTCATTGAGGCACACAATCCTCCAAACCCTACAGCAAGGTTGTGGTCCTCTTGGAGGACTTGGCTTTAAGGTGAGGAATAAAAATGTTGGAGTAGATTTGAGGAGAAATATTTTTACCTAGAGGGAACATGCTAACTGAGAATATGGTGATAGGAGAGACTCCCAAAGCATCAAGAAGTACCTGGCCTATCATGAGACTATCAGGACCTACGCTGCTAAAGGAAATTAGTATAAATGAATAATTGCTCAGCATAGACATAGTGGGCTGAAAGGCCTGGTTCTGTATTCTATGTCTCTATAACTCTACTTGAAACTAAATCAAATATCATTGCATTTAACTTGAAACTGGGAATGTGAAGACAGAAAGCTAGTGAGGTGTTTTAGGTAGAGATTTCCAGAGCTGGGTCCCCCATAACCTTTGATGCCTTTATCAGTGATGCACCATCAATAACTCTCGGAGATGGGAAGTGAACGATAGGCTTTTATTAGCAGCAAAAGGGAGCACGGCATCTCGGAGACTGAGGGAGGAGCAGTGCCACAATCGCCTTTATACAGGGGTCTGTGGGAGGAGCCACAGGAGCAGCCAGCAGAGGGGCGTGTCCAGACAGGTATACACAGTTTACCACATCCACCCCCCCCTTTGTTTTAAAAGAGAGTACCCACGGGGCGAAGTTTTTTACAAGTATATTTACAGGTCAAGTCTATCAGGCGGTCGAGTCTGTCGCTGCGATCTACGTAGCACCGGTGGTGATTGCACCGGTGATGGTGGTTGTGCTGGCTCTGGCCTGACTTGAGGTGTCAGCCCGTTAGGCATCAGTAATCCCTCATGCCCGGTATGGGAGTGTCGTGAGAAGTCTGTGTAGGGCTTGGTGAGAGCTGTGTCTCGTGGGTATATACATCGGTGGGTACGGGGTTCATAGTCACCGTGGAGTGTTCGGGGTAGGGGTCTGGTGCTCCTGTGGGCGCCAGGTCGCGGACGGAGACTGTGTCCTCTCACCCATCAGGAAAGACCACGTAGGCATACTGGGGGTTCGCATGAAGTAGGTGAACTCTCTTGACTATCGGGGAGTATTTATTGCTCCTCGCATGTTTCTGGAGCAGCACTGGCCCTGGGGACATCAGCCAAGCCGGTAGGGTGGTCCCAGTGGCAGACTTCCTGGGAAAAGAAAAGAGTCGCTCATGAGGGGTGATATTGGTGGACGTGCATAACAGGGAGCGGATGGAGTGGAGTGCCTCGGGGAGGACATCCTGCCAGCGAGAGACCGGCAATCCCTTTGACCTAAGGGCTAAGAGTGTGGCCTTCCACACAGTGGCATTCTCCCTCTCCACCTGTCCATTCCCCCGGGGATTATAGTTCGTGGTCCTACTAGTAGCAATACCCCTAGCCAGCAGGTACTGGCGCAGCTCGTCACTCATAAACGAGGACCCTCTATCACTGTGGATATAGCAGGGATATCCGAACAGAGTGAAGAGCTGGCACAGGGCTTTTATGACGGACATGGCAGTGGTATCGGGGCAGGGGATGGCAAAGGGGAACCGCGAGTACTTGTCGATTATGTTGAGAAAGTACACATTGCGGTCGGTGGAGGGAATGGGGCCCTTAAAGTCGACACTCAGTTGCTCAAAGGGGCGGGTGGCCTTGATAAGTTGTGCCTTTTCAGGATGGTAGAAGTGTGGTTTGCACTCAGCGCAGACTTGACAGTCCCTGGTCATCGTCCTGATTTCCTCAAGGGAGTAAGGCAGGTTCCGGGCTTTCACGAAATGGTAAAGTCGGGTGACCCCCAGGTGGCAAAGATCTGCGTGGAGGGCGTATAGCCGGTCGAGCTGCACGTTAGCACATGCTCCCCGGGATAGGGCATCAGGGGGCTCATTGAGCCTTCCAGGCCGGTACAGGATGTCATAGTTGTAGGTGGAGAGTTCTATTCTCCACCTCAAAATTTTATCATTTTTGATTTTGCCCCACTGTTGATTGCTAAACATGAACATAACTGAGCGCTGGTCGGTCAGCAAGGTGAACCTTTTGCCGGTGAGATAGTGCCTCCAGTGCCTAATAGCTTCCACTATGGCCTGGGTTTCTTTCTCCACCGCGGAGTGCCGAATTTCAGGGCCTTGTAGGGTACGAGAGAAGAATGCTACCGGCCTTCCTGCCTGATTGAGGGTAGCAGCCAGTACGAAGTCGGAGGCATCACTCTCTACTTGGAAGGGAATGGTCTCATCAACCGCATGCATCGTTGCATTGGCAATATCCCCTTTAATGCGGCTGAAGGCCGCGCGGGCCTCGGCTGAGAGGGGAAATGCGGTGGACTTGACCAGGGGGTGGGCCTTGTCTGCGTAGTGAGGGATCCATTGGGTGTAATAGGAAAAGAAGCCCAGGCACCGTTTGAGGGCTCTGAGGGTGGTGGGAAGAGGGAGTTCCAACAGGGGGTGCATACAGTCGGGGTCAGGGCCCATGACCCCGTTTTCCACAACATACCCAAGGATAGCAAGTCGGGTGGTTCCGAACACACACTTGTCCCTGTTATAGGTAAGGTTAAGAGCTTTGGCCACTTGGAAAAATCGCTGGAGGTTGGTGTCGTGATCCTGCCAGTCGTGACCGCAGATGGTGATGTTATCCAGATATGGGAACGTGGCCTTCAGTTGGCACTGGTCCACCATCTGGTCCATTTCCCTCTGGAAAACAGAGACACCATTCGTGACACCGAAGGGGACGCGCAGGAAGTGATAGAACCTGCCGCCCACCTCGAAGGCAGTGTAGGGGCGGTCCTCCGGGCGGATGGGGAGCTGATGGTAAGCAGATTTCAGGTCTATGGTCGAGTACACCTTGTACTGAGCTATCTGATTGACCATATCCGCGATGCGAGGTAGGGGGTACGCGTCAAGCTGTGTGAACCTATTGATGGTCTGGCTATAGTCCACGACCATCCTATTTTTCTGTCCGGTCCGAGCAACGACCACCTGGGCCCTCCAAGGACTTGTGCTTGGCTCAGTGATCCCCTCCCTGAGTAGCCGCTGCACCTCCGACTTAATGAAGGCCCTGTCCCCCGTGCTGTACCTCTTGCTTTTAGTTGTCACAGGTTTACAGTCGGGGGTCAGGTTGGCGAACAGCGGTGGGGGAGGGATCTTGAGGGTGGAGAGGCTGCAAGTGGTGTCAGTAGCGCGGCTGTTAGCATGGTGTTGGGTGGGATGTGCAGGTCGGCGTGTGCGTGGTGTCAGTAGCGGGGTATATGATCAAGTCCCACAGAACTGAGGAGTTCTGACAGTGATTGGTGGGTGGGGCCCCTCATTCTCCATTGTCACACTTTTCAGGTTGCTCTGGAAGTCGAGCCCCAATAGCACAGGGGCACACAGTTGAGGCATGACCAGTAACGCAGAGTCCCGATATTCTGTGCCCTGCACCACCAATGTCGCTACCCAACCACCCCCCGGATGTCTGTGGAATGCGATCCAGAATCCATGGTGACCCTTTGGCTTACCAGCAGTGTCATGAGTCTGCAGCATTGCACCGTGTCCGGGTGAATAAAACTCTCAGTGCTGCCCGTGTCAAACAGGCAGCTAGTCCTGTGCCCCTGCACCAGGATGTCCATCATTGACATTGTGAGCTGGTGTGGAGCGCTTTGGTCGAGGGTCACGGAGGCCAGAGTTGAATTGCCGTCTTGGTGCCCGTGGGTTGGAGGCAGGGTGAGTTGGCGTCAACAAAGATGGCCGCCTCCATGCCTTGCACGCGGCGGGCAGGCAAGATGGCGTTGACCAAGATGGCGACCCCCATGCCTCGCACGTGGCGCTGCTCAATCCCGCTCGTGGTTTGGACTTACAGGCCTTGGCGAAGTGGCCCTTCTTTCCGCAGCTGGAGCAGGTAGCTTCTTGGGCCGGGCAGCATTTTCAGGGGTGCTGTTCGAGCCCGCAGAAGTAACACTGCGCGGACTTGCAACTGGCAGCAGCCGTGGTTGATTCGCCGGCCAGTTGCAGGGACTTCACGGACTCGCGACTGGCAGCAGCCGAGGACGATTCGCCGGCGGGTTGTGGGGTCTGCAGCGTCCATGGTGCCGGCAGGAGATCGCGTGCCTGGACAGCGTCAGCGTTGTGCAGAGCGGCCTCCAGCGTGTCGGCCAGCTCGATCGCCGAATGTAAGGTAAGATCGGCATGTTCCAGCAGCCGCTGGCGCACGTAAACTGACCTGATCCCCGTAACGAAGGCATCTCCTACTAGCAGCTCCGCATGCTGTTCCACCGTCAGTCCCCTGCAGTCGCAGGCCCGCACGAGTGTCTGTAGGGCCTGGACAAACTCAGCGCTTGACTTTCCGGCCCGCTGCCACCATGCGCCAAATGTCTTGCGTAGACGGTGTTCACTGGTCGCCAGTATTGTCTTTTGAGGGCATCCATGGCACCCTGGTAGTCCGTTTGGTCCCTGATCATGGAGTAGACCCTTGCACTGACTCTGGAGAGGAGAACCCTGCGCATCGTGGCAGGGTCAGTCACATGAATCTACTCCAGGTAGGATTTGAAGCATAGCCAGAGTTCGAAAGCGTCGCCGGCTTCCTGGGATTGAGGGTCGAGATCCAATCTGTCTGGTCGTAAAATGCTCTCCATGTTTTAAAATTGCTGCTAATAAAATTGATGCACCATCAATAACTCTCGGAGACAGGAAGTGAACGATAGGCTTTTATTAGCAGCAAAAGTGAGCATGACATCTGGGAGACTGAGGGAGGAGCAGTGCCCCAATCGCCTTTATACAGGGGTCTGTGGGAGGAGCCACAGGAGCAGCCAGCAGAGGGGTGTGTCCAGACAGGTATACATAGTTTACCACAATCAGCAAAGAACCTGTGAAACTCCGCATTAAATACACTCAATAACTTGGCCTTCACAGCAAAGAATTCCACTGATTTATCATCCTCTGACTAAATAAATACCTCCTCATTTTTGCACTAAAAGAACATCCTTTTATTCTGAAAATGAGCCCTCTTGTCCTGGACTCTCTATCTAGGCCTTTCAGTATTCGGTAGGGTTCAGTGAGATCCCCTTTCAATCTTGTGAGATATTTCCCTGGACTGTACTCCAGTGAGTATGTCCAGAGCTATCAAATGTTCCTCATGCGTTTCCCCTGTCATTTCCAACATCATTATAGTAAACCTCCTCTAGAACCCGTCCAATGCCATTACTGTACATCCTTTCCTAGATGTGGGGCCCGATTACAGTTGCTGATGAGAACAGCACAGCTTTGGAATAGAGTAAAAATCTTTGTGTTTTGACTCTGTCACAATGTACAGACATGTGAATTTATAAGTCTAATGGCTTGTAGAAACTAGCTGTCCCATAGCCTGTTGGTCCTGTCTTTAATGCTGTGGTACCATTTGCCAGATGGAAGCAGCTGAGTTTACGGTTGGGGTGACTGGTGCCCCCGATGATCTTTCAGGCCTTTTTACACACCTGCTGCTATAAATGTCCACAATAGAGGGAAGTTCATCCACAGAGGTGCTGGGCTGTCTGTACCACTCTCTGTACTGCCCAGTGATCAAGGTTGGTGCAGTTCCCGTACCAGGCAGTGGGCATTGAAGTGAGGATGAAATCCTGAAGGTGGGGATGAGAATTTTGATTGGGGCTGTTTGAGAATGGGGCCTTGCATTAGTTAGGTTGCAGGCACTGGGAGCATGGAATAGCAAAGTTCAGGATAAACACAGGGATGAGCATTTGAGGACTGTGCTCAGCTCTGACAGTCATTCCCTGCAATTAATGGCAATGTCGAGTTAGTCCTTCAAGAGTCAGTAATCTGAGTCAATTGTAGATATTTGACTGCTGCTTAATATCAGCAACATTTCTTGCATTGTGAGCTTATAGCTCACTCCGACTAATAGCTCAACCCTAACCCTAACCCTAATGCGGCTAAACTGGCACTTGTCAGCATGTTTTTAATATATTGTGGCCCACTTTCGCAACAGCTTGAAAGATCAAGGTCAACAAAAGCCTTGGAGTGTCCGATATTGGTGTAGACATGAGAACCATCCTAGATTATGTATCTCCTCACATTTTAATGCTTACTGTTTACTATTTACCTGTGCTGCACACTTTCTGCACTTTGAATCATATTTTACTTGCACATTTGTAGCAATGTTTTGTTTTATGTGCTGTGTTTGATATATGTTTTATGGTCCAGAGGAAAGTTGTTTTTGGTCTCAGCCCAAAACATCGACTGTTTACTCTTTTAAGTAGATGCTGCCTGGCCTGCTGAGTTCCTCCAGCATTTTCTGTGTGTTGCTTTGGATTTCCAGCATCTGCAGATTTTCCTGTGTCTGAGGATATTGTTTCATTTGGTTGTACATGTACAGTCAAATGACAATAAGCTTGAACTTGAACTGGACTTTCTTCTGATCAGCGATATGCAAATCCATTCATTCCGGTCACAATGCCGCAGTGGTACATGGTCACTAACTGGAAGAGTGGGAGGGTTGCATAGTCAGCACAGAAGCAGACCCTTCTGCCCACCATGTGTATACTAACCTTTTGCCATATCTACACTAATCCCATTTACCTGAATCCTTCTGAGATCCTTCCATACCTTACTAGTTATGTCTATTTAGGAACAGCTTCTTCCCCTTTCACCATCAGATATCTGATCAGAACATGAATCAATGAACACAATCTCATTTTTCCCTCTCTTTTATGTATTATCTTTTTTATAATATTTCTTATTTTAACTTATAGTAATTTTTATGTCTTGTACTGTACTTCTGCCGTAAACCAGCAAATTTCACAACACGGTTCAGTGATAATAAACTTCATTCTGATGTCCTGTTGTGGACATAGCTCTGTCCACCACAAGAAAAAAAGCCACCCCGTCTATTATCTTAAGCCCTTTGTCAATTCTAACTATCACCTCTCAGCTTTTGACTTCATTCTCACTCTTCTCCTCCCTCATCTGCTCATCTGCCTATCAAGCTCTCCCCTCACCACACCTAGATTCGGCTATTAGCAGCCAGCTTTTGCTCCACCCCATCCTTCTGCTGTTTTGACTGACTCTCTACCCTCGTTCTTTCAGACTGCATGAAGCTTCTCAACACGAAACATCGATTGTCCATAGATGCTGCCTGATGCATTCCTCCCGCACTTGATTATCAAAGTATGTCATTCCATGTGTTGATAGTAAATGTAATAATAAATAACTACATTTATTTTCAATGTGTGAGGCTCCAGATTCCAGCATCTGCAGCATCTTGTGTCTCCCCTCCATTGAATCTGAACGCACTTCCCACTCTCTCTGGAAAGCAGAGAACATAATCAAAGAACCCTCTCACCCGGTTTCTCTCCTTCCACTGGCAGAAGATACAAAGGCTTGAGAACATATTCAATTGTTTTTCTATCAGTTTTCTATAAGACCCTTTGTTATGGAACTCACTGGCAATATTGGAACCCACGTGCAGATGAAAGACATGCTCCAATGTAGAGACGGTGTTGAGAGTTTATTCATAATAATTCCAAGAAAAACATCAGTGGCTCAGTCGATTGACATCATAAACCATAACATTCTCAAAACTTGGACCCGGCGATTAGCGCTAAACAGGCATTTGTTTAAATAATGCAAGTAACATGGGATCCCTGAGCCTTTCAAAATAAACTTAGCAAGCTTAAACAGAAGGCATCAGGAGACCATGTTACAAAGAACAGAAGATGAAATAATTGGTTACTTGGGGAAAGAAATAAATACATACACTAAAGTTATTACGAACTCCGTGGAGCGTGTGGGGACCCTCCAATATCCAGGCATTCCTTTTTTTTTTCTCTTTCTTTTTTTTTAATAGGGATGTTAGGGGGGAGGGGTTAAGGGGAGGGGGGCTGGGTAACATTTTTTTTCTCATACACATTTATTCTGTAACTATTTGAAAACAATAAAAAAAGTTTTAAAAAAAGAACAGATCGTTCAAGAAAAACACAAGAAATTCTAAATGCTTAACGACTCTCACTGAATAACAATTAACCAATTCAGGTGCTCTAAAAACTTTGGAGCCAATGCTCTGCAGCGCCCTTCACAGGCCTGAGGAGCTCATTACACTCTTGAATGGACCTCTTGGATAATCAAGAGGAATTCTTGATCTCCCTGTCTGCATCCTCATGGCCCTTACTGCACTTTCCCTGGGCACTTTCATGTGCAGCACTGTAATGTAGTGGTTAGTGTAATGATTTGCAGTGCCAACAATAGGAGTTTGTTTACTGCCACTGCTTGCACATTTCCCCTGCGATCTTGTGGCCTTCCTCTGGGTGTTTCGGTTTTCTCCCACATCCCACGTTCCAAGACATATGGGTTTGATTCAGTCGTAGGCATACAATGTGGCACCGTAAGTGTGACAACAGTATGTTGCATGCCATCTTGGACAATGACTCCCATCCACTCCATAATGTACTGGTTAGGCACATTACGCCAGAGACTCATTCCACCGAGATGCAACACTGAGCGTCATAGGAAGTCATTCCTGCCTGTGGCCATCAAACTTTACAATTCCTCCCCTGGAGTGTCAGACACCCTGAGCCAATAGGCTGGTCCTGGACTTATTTCCACTTGGCATGATTAACTTATTTTTATTTAATTATTTATGGTTTTATATTGCTATATTTCTACACTATTCTTGGTTGGCGTGGCTGTAACGAAACCCAATTTCCCTCGGGATCAATAAAGTATGTCTGTCTGTCTGTCTGTCTGTCATCTACAACCCTGAGATTCATTTTGTTATGATCATTCACAGTAAATACAAAGAAACACAGCAGAATCAATGAAAGACCGCACACAAGAAGACGGACAAGCAACCGATGTGCAAAGGACAACAAACTGAGCAATCCTGCTTCAAGATCAAAGTACATTTATTATCAAAATATGTATACGTACTATATGCAACCTTAAGATTTGTCTCCTCACAGGCAGCTACAAAAAGAAAAAAAAGACACCCAATAGAACACACAAAAAAATGACCAGCAAACATCCAATGTGCAAAAAAAGTACAAATTGTGCAAACAATAAAAAGGTAAGCAAATAACATTCAGAACTAAAGTTCACACAAGTGAGCCAGTCATCGCTGTAGCCAGTCCAGAAGCTTATTAGTTGCAGGCTTCAGCCTCAGTCCAGTGCAGAGATGAGGAAACCTCGCCAAGCAGCAAGCTGAACACCGGCCTGTCCTTCACTTCCTGTCCCGACACCCTGACCTTTTCAATTTGGCCCAGCACTTAAATCGGCCAAACATAGGATCAATTCTTGCTCTTGAACCCTGAGGCCCTGCTGCTTCAATGCATTCTCAGGCCAGACCCTGCCACCTCAATTTGGCCCATACCTAATCTTTCCAGACTAGCCCGGCAGTTAAATTGGTCAAACATCAGCTTGTCCCTGTCTCTTGGGTCTGGGTCCTGCTACCTCAACTTTTCCTCGCCTCTGATCTGCTACTTCAAATTGGCTCCTAGTCCATTTTAGCAATGTTCAAACATTGACTTGTTCCTTGCTCTCAGGCCCAGGCTCCACTGCTTCAATTTTGCCCGTACACGCCACACTGTAACTGTCCTGCACCTTTGAGATTTCAGTCTGTATTGCAAAGATGCCAGGTCATACTGTTGGTGCAACAGCTCAACTCAAAAGGATGTGTTGACTTGAAATATCTTCCATCCCTTTTCCTTCACATACACCACTTGCCCCACTGAGATCTTCCAGCAGTTTGTTCTTTTGCTTCATTGGGTTTGATCCTGACTTTTTTCACCAATGTGGGAGCTAATGATTCAGCAAACCAACTGTTGTTTTCAGCCTATCTGAAACCAGGTCAGAGTGAAAATGTATGTGAATGCATGGGTTTCCCTTGGTTTCTCTAGTTTCCTCCCACATCACAAACACTTGCAGTTTGGTGGGCTAATTGTCAACTGTAAAGGCCCCTACTGCAGAATCTGAGAATAATAGATAATAATAGAGAATAATAGATAGGGATGGTAAGTAGTTAGTAGGGAATGGTTAACACTCAGAAGATCAGAGTATCAGGGCCAGAGGCAAGGGATGATTCTGCTCGCTGCTCTGCAAGGTTTACTCGTCTCTGTACTGAACTAAGGCTGTGGCCTGTAACTAATGGCCTACTGGACCAGCTGCTGTGATGACCGGCTTCGTGGCCATGGACTCACTTCCGTAAAATTCAGTTGTTTGCATGATTTGTTTTTTTGTCTTTTTTTAATGGGTTCTATTGTTTATTTTTGTGACTGCCTGTTAGGAGATGTATCTCAAGACTCATACTTTGATAGTAAATGTACTTTGAAACTTGATCTCTGAGAGGACAATGTACCACCCCATGACCATTCTCTCTCTACCTTTGGTCTCCTTGTAGGAGTTATATATACTACATATAAATATAAATATATATATGATATTTCTTATTGTAATTTAAAGCTTTTTAATTTTTTTTGTACTGTATCTCTGCCACAGAACAATAATTCCACAACACATGATATTAGACTGATTTTGATTCTGATTCTCTGAGCAGGTATAGAATCAATGGTCCTCTTTCTATGTCATAAGGAGGTGTGGAAGTATGGAAGTGAACAATACATAAGATACTGGAGGAGCTCGGTGGGTTAGGCAGCACCTATGGAGGGTAATGGACTGTCCATGTTTGGGGTGGAAACCCTTCATCTGGACACACACAGTTAAGCATGATCCATTTGAAGGATCTCAACCCACACATCAGCTGTCCATTTCCCTCAACAGATGCAGCCTGGCCTGCTGAGATCCTCCAGCATTTTGTGTGTTTCTTTAGATTCCAGCACCACTTGTCTTTTATGTCTCCAGGTGTGGAAATGATACGTTTTCTACTGTTTTAAATCAATCTGAGCACAAAGTCAAGTCCCTCGTATTCTATGAGGAAAATTATTTTGGTTTAGGGAAGCAAAGTATTCAGTCAGAAGTCCAATCCCGCACTGACCTTCCTGTGTTTTGTAACAGCATTGTTCTAATATCAGCTCAAACAATGCCATCTCATTTTCTGATTGAGAACATTAAAGCCTTCAGGGCTCTATTAAGGATACAACCATTCCAGCCTCATTACTTACACCCCTGGCATTCATTGTTAGCTTTCTCTCTTTGAGTATTTCAGGTTTCAAAGGCATATGCCAATTTGTAACCACATGAGGCCATTTAGCCCATTCATTCTGTACCCCATGACATACCATCATCTCCATCACCTGCACTTATGCCATTTAATCCTTCCTGTCTTTGTCCTTTTGTAGAACTTGCTTTTTTACTTTAATGCAATAAACAGTATGCTAGAGCAACTCACTGTGTCAAGCAGCATCTGTGAGAGGAAAGGAATTGTTAATGTTTTGGCTTGTACCTTCTTTTTGTTCTCTTGGTACTTCTATCTTTATACAGAACTGTACAAAAATCTTAGGTACATAAACATAGCTAAGACTTTTGCACCCGTATTCATTTGCATTGTGCTGCATTAGTTTTATATATCCCATTGTACTGCAGCGCCAAAAAGAAACAAATTTCATGATATATATGAGTGATGATAAATCTGATTCTGATATGGGTCTCCATTCTGGATTGAGATGAGAAGGGGGCAGGGAGAAGGGAGTCATGGTTGAGAAAAGGGAAAGGGAGAGGGGGGAGAGTGGTAAGGCACCAGAGAGACATTCTATAATGATCGATAAACCAATTGTTTGGAATCAAATGATCTTTTCTGGTGTCTCAGGTCTAGGCATATCTGCACCCATGCCACCCCTACCCCTGACACACCTTCTGTGCTCCCTGTCCTACACCCTTTCTGTGGCGCACCACCCCTCACCATTCTCAACATCCTTTGCTCCCACCAGATTTACAAACACTTTCTCTACACCATGTTCACAAATACAATACTATGTAAAAGTCTTAGGCACCCTAGCTATATGTACATGCCTAAGAATTTTGCAGAAGCTGTATCTTTACAAGGAGCACTGCCACCAGAAAGTAGCATCCATCATCAAGGACCCCCACCATCCAGGCCATACTCTCTTCTTGTTGCTGCCTTGGGTTGGGCAGTCCAAGAGCTTTAGGTACCACAACACTGGGTTGTTGTGGTACTTAAAGAATATAAAGGTAGTATATGAACATATAAATAATTTGATAACAAATTTACTTTGACTTTAAATAACCTCCCTTTTTATTTTGTAACTTAAAATGTTTAAATTCAAACCTTTCACAGTTTTAATGGATTCATTAATGTGAAATACAAACTGAATCTGGGAAAAAAATTGTAAATGCTGGAAATCATAACAGCAGAAAATGCTGGAAGCACAACAGATCAGATAGTGTCTGTGCAGACAGAAAGAGAATTTATGCTTTAGGTTACAGATCCTTCATCTGATGAGTTTCATTGACTGAACAGTTCTGAATACAGACCCATTACAGGCAAGTAAGATTAGTGTAAGTAGGTAAAAAAAATCAGCATTAATATAATGGACTGAATGGTCTGTTTCTGTGTTCACCCTATGAAGGGATTCCACTCTAAAATATGAATAGTTCCTTTGTTCACAGATGGCGTCTGAAACACTGAGTGCTTCTAACTTGTTCTACTTTACTTCACTCAACAGAAAGAGGCATAAACTAGTATAATCCATACTCGTCAACATTATGTGCTGTGCCATAACATGTAGGTAATCATGACCATGATTATCCTTGGCAAATTTTTCTGCAGAAGTGGTTTGCCATTGCCTTCTTTACAAGATGGGTGACCCCAGCCATTATCAATACTCTTCAGAGATTGTCTGCCTGGCGTCAGTTGTTGTATAACCAGGACTTGTGATATGCACCAGCTGCTCATACAACCTTCCACCACCTTCTCTCATGGCTTCATGTTGCCCTGATAGGTGGGGGGGGGGGGAGTGGGTCTAAGCAGGTGCTACACCTTGCTGAGGGTGAATCTAAGCTAAAAGATGCAATACAGTTCAGCTTGTAGAAATTAATCTTTATCTATAAACATTTTCCAATATTTTGGTATAATCATTGCCTTATTGCTGGAATAAACCTAAAAGGTAAGCACTGAGAATAGTGAAAACCCTCTTGACTACAGATGGCAAAAATCGGCTAGTCCGGGGACCAATTGTGGCGATTGAAGCCCAAAGGCCAATCTCAGGTCCAGATGTTGAAGCTTGACGGCTGAATCCTGAAGACTGGAGATCGGAGGCCTTTCCTGGAGTTGGAGGAATGCTTGTGTGTGTGGGTGGGGGAAGGGAGGGAAAGTGCTTGCATTTCTTTTGTTTTGTTGCTTGTTCTTTTCCATTCTATTGTGTTCTGTGCTGTTCTACTGAGCACTGGGGTCATGTTACTGTATGCTGGAGCCAGAATGTGTAATGACACTTGCAGACTTCTCACAGCACATCCCTAGGTGTATTGTTGTTAATGCAAATGACACATTTCACTGTTTTAATGTAAACATGGTAAATGAAACTGAATCTGAACAACTATTGCAAATCACTGTGATTAAGGTTTAAAATTTAAGTCATGAGAAATGTTACTTTGAATCTTTAATCCTCAGCATGAAATAATTTGTGAGCTCCTGCTCTGAAAAACTTTGATAGAAATTTCTAAGCTTTGAAATCCTATGGGAAAATTAATCAAGGCCTGTGTGGATGAGTGTGTACCTTCGAGAACATATCTAGAACAAAAGCCATGGATGAACCAAGAGATTTGTAGTCTGCTGAGGGTATGATCTGTGGAAGTCAAGACTGGTGATCCAGAGTTATACAAGAAGTCCAGGTACGATCTACGGAACAGTATTTTAGGAGTAAAAAAAAGCAATTCCGATTGAAGTTACGGACAGAATTGGATCATGTCAGCTTCTTGCAGGGTTTGCATGTCATTATCTCCTACAAGATTAAACCTAACATCATGAATGATTGAGATTCATCACTCCCAGATGAGCTCAATGTCTTTTATGTACGCTTTGAAAAGAAGAATAAAACAATACCTGTGTGAATCCCTGCAGTGTCTGGTGACCCTGAGATTTCTGTCTCAGAAGCTGACACCTGAACATCTTTCATGAGGAAGAACCCTTGCAAGGCATCAAGCCCAGATGGTGTGCCTGGTAGGGATCTGAAACCTGTGTCAACCAACTGGCAAGAGTGTTCAAGGACATCTCCAATCAGAGGTTTGTAGTCAGAGGTTCCCACTTGCTTCAAAAGTGAACCAATTGTGAAAGTGTCCAACAAGAGCAGGGTGAGCTGCCTTAATGGCTATCACCAACTTGCACTCACAACTACTGTGATGAAGTACTTTGAGAAGTTGGTCATGGCCAGAATCAACTCCTGCCTAAGCAAGGACCTGGACCATTGCAATTTCCCATTCACCGCAATAGATCTGCAGTGGATTCAATTTCACAGCTCTCCACTCGGCCTTGGATCACCTGGACAATAGCAATACCTACATACATTAGGCTGCTGTTTATTGATTACATCTCAATATTCATCACCATCATAGCCTCAATAGTAATCAACAAGCTCCAAACCTGTGCTTCTATACCTCTCTCCCCAAATGAATCCCTGACCTCCTTACCAGGAGACCACATGCATTTCAGAAATAGCATCTCTTCCTCAAAGACATTCAGTAGTGGTGCACCTCAGGGATGTGTACTTAGCCCACTGCTCTACACTCTCCACACCCAGAATGTGCAGCTAGGCACAGCTCAAACACTATCAATAAATCTGCCGATGGCACAATTATTGTTGGCAGAATTTCATATTGTGACAAGAAGGTGTACAGGAATGAGATCAGCTGTTGAGTGGTGTCAAAACAACAACCTTGCACTCAATGTCAGTAAGACCAAGGGAATGATTGTAGACTAAGAAGGGAAAGTCAAGGGAACACACACACCAATGTTGTGGTCCATGTAGGGACCAATGACGTGGGTAGGATGAGTGAGGGGGTCCTGCGTAGGGAGTTCAGGGAGTTAGAGGTGCGAAGCTGAAGAGCAGGACCTCCAGGGTAACAATCTCAGGATTGCTACCTGTGCCACGTGCGAGTGAGGCAAGGAACAGAAGGATTATAAAGATTAATACGTGGCTGAGAGGATGGTGCAGGAGGGAGGGCTTCAGGTTTGTAGATAATTGGGCTTTGTTCCAGGGAAGGTGGGATCTGTTCCGAAGGGACGGTTTACACCTGAACTGGAGCGGTACTAACATTCTTGCAGGGAAGTTTGCTAGTGCTTCTTCGGGGGGGTTTAAACTAAATTTGCAGGGGGCGGGGATCCAGAATGTGAGAGAGGATAGCGAGAGGAAGAATAAAGGACAGGTGGGGACTACACGGTTCCGGAATATTAAGTGTGTAGTAGAGGAAGGTGGGGCGGAACAAGTGATAAGGAGGACTCATGTACAGAGGGATGGTCTGACGGAACATGGAGTTAAATGTGTTGAAAGAATAAGTAAATTTAGGAAGGACAACAAAATTCTAGGGGTGTATAGCCCGATGGGAGTTCGGGGAGCTGGGTTAAGCACAATAGGCAGCGATTCAAACAGAGAGAGGAGAAATGGGTTAAAAATTCTATATCTGAATGCACGAAGTGTCAGAAATAAGGCGGATGAGCTTGAAGCCCAGGTGCGAATGGGTAACTATGATGTTGTTGGGATAACAGAGACATGGCTGCAGGGAGATCAGACCTGGGAAATGAATGTACAAGGGTATACGTGCTATCGTAGGGACAGAAATGTGGGCAGAGGGGGTGGGGTGGCCCTGTTGGTGAGGAATGAAATTCAGTCCTTTGCAAGGGGGGACATAGGGTCAGGAGAAGTAGAGTCTGTGTGGATAGAACTGAGGAACAGTAAGGGCAAAAGGACCCAAATGGGTGTTGTCTACAGGCCACCAAACAGTGGCATGGATATTGGGTGCAAGTTGAATAGGGAGTTAACATTGGCATGTGGCAAAGGTAATGTCGCAGTAGTTATGGGGGATTTCAACATGCAGGTGAACTGGGAGAATCAGGTTGGTGCAGGACCACAGGATAGGGAGTTTGTAGAGTGCCTACGGGATGCATTCTTGGAACAGCTTGTACGAGAGCCGACCAGGGACAAGACTATTCTGGATCTAGTGTTATGTAATGAACAGGATTTGATAAGCGATCTTGCAGTAAAGGAGCCATTAGGAGGTAGTGATCATAATATGATAAGCTTTTATCTGCAATTTGAGAAGGATAAGGGCAGATCGGAGGTGTCAGTGTTGCAGATGAACAGGGGAAACTATGGAGCCATGAGGGAGGAGCTGGCCAAAGTTGACTGGACAGATAGCCTGGCAGAAAAGACAGTGGAACAGCAATGGCAGGTATTCTTGGGAATAATGCATAAGGTGCAAAATCAGTTCATCCCCCAGAGAAGGAAGGATTCAAAGGAGGGAAAGGGGCCACAGTGGTTGACAAAGGAAGTCAGAGATTGCATAGCATTAAAAAAAAGGAAATATGACAGAGCTAAGGTGAGTGGGAGGACAGATGATTGGGAAGTTTTTAAGGAACAACAGAACTTAACTAAAAAGACAATATGGGGAGAAAAAATGAGGTACGAACGCAAACTAGCCAGGAATATAAAGGAAGATAGCAAAAGCTTTTTTAGGTATATGAAGAGAAAGAAGATAGTTAAGAACAATGTTGGGCCCTTGAAGAATGAATTGGGTGAAGTTGTTATGGGAAACAGAGAAATGGCAGAAGAATTTAATGAGTACTTTAGATCTGTTTTCACTAAGGAAGACACAAGCAATCTCCCAGATGTATGGATGGGCCAAGGACATAGGGTAACAGAGGAAATGAAACAGATTGACATTCGGAAGGAAACGGTGATGAGAAGACTGATGGGACTGAAGGCTGACAAATCCCCAGGTCCAGATGGTCTGCACCCTAGGGTACTAAAGGAGGTGGCCCTGGAAATTGTGGATGCATTGGTAATCATTTTCCAATGTTCCTTAGATTCAGGATCAGTTCCTGAGGATTGGAGAATGGCTAATTTTATCCCACTTTTTAAGAAAGGAGGGAGGGAGAAAACAGAGAACTATCGACCTGTCAGCCTGACATCGGTGGTGGGAAAGATGCTAGAGTCCATTATTAAGGATGAAATAGTGGCATATCTAGATAGCAGTGATAGGATTGGGCCGAGCCAGCATGGATTTACCGAAGGTAAATCATACTTGACTAATCTGTTGGAGTTTTTCGAGGATGTAACTAGGAAGTTAGACGGGGGAGATCCAGTGGATGTAGTGTACCTCGATTTTCAGAAGGCATTTGATAAGGTCCCACATAGAAGATTGGTGGGTAAAATCAAAGCTCAGGGCATTGGGGGGAAGGCATTGACATGGATAGAAAACTGGTTGGCAGATAGAAAGCAAAGGGTAGCGGTGAATGGGTGTTTCTCGGAATGGCAGGTGGTGACTAGTGGGGTGCCACAGGGCTCGGTATTGGGACCACAGCTCTTTACCATTTACGTTAACGATTTGGATGAAGGCATAGAAAATAACATCAGCAAATTTGCTGATGATATTAAGCTGGGTGGCAGTGTGACATGTGATGAGGATGTTAGGAGAATTCAGGGTGACTTGGATAGGCTGGGTGAGTGGGCAGATACTTGGCAGATGGCGTTTAATGTGAATAAGTGTGAGGTTATCCACTTTGGGAGTAAGAACAGGAAGGCAGATTATTATCTGAATGGTGTAGAGTTGGGTAAGGGAGAAATACAAAGAGATCTCGGAGTCCTTGTTCATCAGTCACTGAAGGTGAATGGGCAAGTGCAGCAGGCAGTGAAGAAGGCTAATGGAATGTTGGCCTTTATTACAAAGGGAATTGAGTACAAGAGCAAGGAAATCCTCTTGCATTTGTACAGAGCCCTGGTGAGACCACACCTGGAGTATTGTGTACAGTTTTGGTCTCCAGGGTTAAGGAAGGACATCCTGGCTGTAGAGGAAGTGCAGCGTAGATTCACGAGGTTAATTCCTGGGATGTCTGGACTGTCTTACGCAGAGAGGTTAGAAAGACTGGGCTTGTACATGCTGGAATTAAGGAGATTGAGAGGGGATCTGATTGAAACATATAAGATTATTAAGGGAGTGGACAAGATAGAGGCAGGAAATATGTTCCAGATGCTGGGAGAGTCCAGTACCAGAGGGCATAGTTTGAGAATAAGGGGTAGGTCATTTAGGACAGAGTTAAGGAAAAACTTCTTCTCCCAGAGAGTTGTGGGGGTCTGGAATGCACTGCCTCGGAAGGTAGTGGAGGCCAATTCTCTGGATGCTTTCAAGAAGGAGCTAGATAGGTATCTTATGGATAGGGGAATCAAGGGATATGGGGATAAGGCAGGAACCGGGTATTGATAGTAGTTGATCAGCCATGATCTCAAAATGGCGGTGCAGGCTCGAAGGGCTGAATGGTCTACTTCTGCACCTATTGTCTATTGTCATTGAGGGATCAGCAGTGGAAAGGGTGAGCAGTTTCAAGTTCCTGGGTGTCAACATCTCTTAAAATCTATCCTGTACTCAATATATTGACGCAATTACAAAGAACACACAATAGCAGCTATATTTCATCAGGAATTTGAGGAGACTTGGTGTGTCACCAAAGACACTCACAAATTTCTACAGATTTACCATAGAGAGCATTCTAACTGGTTGCATTTCAATCTGGTATGGAAGGGCCACTGCATAGGATCAGAAAAAGCTACAGAAAGTTGCTCCATCATGGACACTAGCCTCCCCAGCATCGAGGATATCTTTAAAAGGTGATGCCTCAAAAAGGTGGCATCCATCATTCAGGACCCCATCACCCATGACATGCACTCTTCTCATTGCTACCATCAAGGAGGAGGTACAGGAGCCTAAAGACACACACTCATGGTTTCAGGAACAGTGTCTTCCCCTCTACTATCAGATTTCAGAATGGATAATAAACCCATGAACACTACCTCACTCAGCCACACTCAGGTTGGAGGAACAACACCTTATATACTGGCTGGGTAGCCTCCAACCTGATGGCATGAACATTGACTTCTCTAACTTCCGTTAATGCCCCTCCTCCCCTCCTTACCCCATCCCTGATATATTTAGTTTTTTCCCCCCCTCCTTTTTTTCTCTCTTTCTGCCCATCACTCTGCCTGTTCTCCATCTCCCTCTGGTGCTCCCCTCCCCCTTTCTTTCTCCCGTCCCATGATCCTTTCCCTTCTCCAGCTCTGTATCCCTTTTGCCAATCACCCTTCCGGCTCTCAGCTCCACCCCACCCCCTCCGGTCTTCTCCTATCATTTCACATTTTCCCCTCCCCCTCCTACTTTCAGTTAGTCCTGACGAAGAGTCTCGGCCTGAAACGTCGACAGTGCTTCTCCCTATAGATCAGGGGTGTCAAACTCATTTTAGGTCATGGGCTGGATTGAGCAAAATGCAGCTTCATGCGGGCCGGATCAGTCGGACGCGTGCGAACGCAGCTTTCGTTGCCTCCGTTTTTTCAGCCTGCTCTCATGTGTCTCAGTCTCTGCTATAACTACAAAGTGTTTCACTTTACAAATTCCGTTTCTTATGAAGAAGACTGCCGAGCAAGACTGCCGAATAAACACGAAAAACCCTGAAAACCTGGTACCTGAATAAACTCAGCATTAGCCATATCATACGCCATAGGCGCTTCGATTACTGGGGCCAGCTTTAATAGTAATTAGATATTATCTCGCGGGCCAAAGATAATTCCACCGCGGGCCGGATTTGGCCCGCGGGCCTTGAGTTTGACATATATGCTATAGATGCTGCCTGACCTGCTGCGTTCCACCAGCATTTTGTGTGTGTTGCTATAATTTGGGTGTAGGTCAATGGTAGTAGGCAGTCTGAATTGGCATGGATTGGATGGGCTGAAGGGCCTGTTTTTGGCTCTCTATAGCTCTGTGACCCCGTATTGTGTATGTGTAAGCTACGTTTCTGGAAAAGTTTCATTACAGAGTCCTCACTCATCTGGCTTGAGTGCAAACCATCTTGTCTGTAGTAAGTAGAGGTGTCTCTGGTGGTCTCACTTCAAGGGTCTCCCTTAACTACAACTGCCCCAGACTATCCTTGCGTACTGTGACTTCCACAGCTATCCAGATGGAAATTGAGGTATTGCTCTTCCAAACCGACAGTTGCCACACTATGGCAGTAGAGGAGGCCATGGACCAACATGTTGGAATGGGAATGTGGATTGCAATAAAAATGGACAGTCATCAGGTCATCAGGAAATCCTAGCTGTTGTGGATGGAATGAGGATGCCCAACAAGCTGGATCCCCAAATTGACATTGGGTCTCATTGATGCAGAGGAGGCTGCATCAGGAGGACCAGATATAGTAGATGACCCTTTCAGATACCCACATGAAGTGTTTCCTCACCTGGAAGGATTGTTTTGGCTCTGAATGGAGGTGAGGGATGAGGTGAATGGGCAGGTGTAACATTTCTTCCACTTGCTGGGTTAAGTGCCAGGAAGAAGATTATTGGGGAGGAATGAATGAACAAGGGAATCATGGAGAGAGCAATCTTTGTGGAAAGTAGAGAGTTGGGGAGTGGGGAGTTAAAGTTGCGTTTGGTAGTAAGATCCCATTGAAGATGCTGGAATTTGAGGGGAATGGCGTGGTGGCTGCGGAGGCTCATGGGTGCTAGGTGAGGACAAGGGGAACTCCATCCCTTTTATGGCAGTGAAAGGACAGTGTGAGGGTAGATTTCTGGGGAATGGAGGAAATGCAGATGAGGGCAGTATAAATAGTGAAGGAAGAGAAACCTTGTTCTTTGAAGAAGGAGGACATCTCTGATACTCTTGAAAGAAAAGCCTCAACTTAAGAACAGATGCGTCAGAGCCTAAGGAACTGAGAAAAGGTAATGGTATTTTTACAGGTGACAGGGTGGAAGAGGTACAGCCAAGGTAGCCATGTAATTGTTCATCCTTTGTGCCTTTTGTGCGATCTCAAGATTGCTAGATATTGAGAATATCAAGATACTGAGAATATCAAGTCGTCTCACTGACGACTTTTGGCAGTGGAGCTGGACTTGTTGCGTATCACGTTGCTGGCAGCTACAGTCACTAAGGAGGAAGGCTTCAGCAACATGGAGATGGTGCACAGTCCAACAAACTGTGCAGATGATTGTTTTGGACGTTTTTCTTGTGATCACAAGACTGTTGGACATTGGTAATGAGGAGTATTGCAAGTCTGGTTCACTGGTTCATTGGTGAGACCGATGGCAGGAGAGCTGAGTGGCCTCAGATGTTGCACAGACCAGATGTTCATGCCTGTTGCAGCCACCTAAGGAAGAAGAAACTGGAGTTGATGTGGGAGAGAGCTGTCGGCACAACATGGAGGGCTGAAGGGCCTGTACTGTGCTGTAGTGTTCTATGGTTCCATGGAGTCCGTGCCTGGCTGAGGATTGGCTCCTCCCATTGGTGCTTTAGAGTGTGATGAGGACTGCTTTACAGAGGTGAAACGGGGACACCTCTTTTTCACTTATTAGGGAAAGACTGAGACTGTGGTATGTCAAATTACCGGGTGAACGAGCGGTCTTTGGGGTACTGCAAGTCTGTGTCCTTGTTGATACTTGCTGCATGCTTGAGTGCTCGGTGGAGGGTGCAGATACTTTTTTGCTAATAGGGGAGGGGGGGTCGTCGCTTTCCTGCTGCTTATGTGTGGGAGGCTGGGGAGGCTTTGGGGTTCTAACATTTAACTGCCATTCATTTGTTGGGACACTCCTCTATTTTTGTGGATGTTTGCAAAGAAAAAGGATTCAGGATGTATGTTGTATACATTTCTCTGACATTAAATGTACCTATTGAAACCATCAACCCACAGGCCATGAGAACCAGAGATTTGGGCTATATATATGTTTTTGTTACTGTATATTTTATTTCTGCTATCGTTGCTAGATGTGCTGTAGCTGCGCTGTAGCTGCGTGCTGTTGGTACTGTGTTTTGCACCTGGGCCCTGGTGCAGGTTTCCTGTACATAGGAAAGATATAAATAAGATGATGCTGAGACTGGAGGACTGGAGTTATAAGGAAAGACTGAATAGGTTAGAACTTTATTCCCTGGCACATAGAAGATCGAAGAGAGATTTGATAGAGGTATACAAAATTATCAGGGGTATAGATAAGGTAAATGCAAACAGGCTTTATCCACTGAGGTTGGGTGAGACTACAACTAGATGTCATGGGTTAAGGGTGAAAGGTGACATTTTTAGAGGGAAATTTCTTCAGCAGATGGTGGTGAGATTATGGAACGAGCTGCTTGTGCAAGTGATGGATGTGATTTTGATTTCAACATTTAAGAGAAGTTTGGATAGGTACTTGAATGGTAGGGGTATGGAATGCTATAATTTGGGTGCAAGTCAATGGTACTAGGCAGGTTAGATTGTTTGGCATAGACTGGATGGGCGCTTGGCTGTATTCATGAGTATGGAGAATGACAATTAAACTTAAACTTGAAACTCGGAATATCTGGAACCACCCGAGGAGGTGGTTGGGGGGTGGGGGTGTACAATGGCAATATTTAAGAGGATTAAATAACCCTAACCCTATCTGAATAGGTACATAGAAGGGAAGGACTCAGGTAATGGACTCAGGTACTGGGACTAGCAGGGAGCTGTAGTCAGCATGAACCACATGTGCTGAAGGGCCTTTTTCTATGCTTTATTACTGGTCATGGGCCTCCAGACCAATACGCAATCTACCACTGAACCAATTAGTTATCTCTCCCTGAACCCTTTATAGAACCTTCCACACTAGCCCACTAGCATCATTTATTAGTCTTATGTTCAGACTTTTCAGGGTTTCTAGATGAGATTATTATCCCCATATCTTTAAAATCACAGAATAAATCTCTTCTAATAACTCAATCCTTCTTAAATCTCTCATGAGGCTTTTTAATGGGAAGTCAAAACTGCCCATCGCATCATCAGCACCAGCCTACCTGCCATCAAGGACATATATTACGAAAGGTGCAGGGAAAAGGGCCAGTAACATCATGAAGGATCTCACCCACCCTGCTCATGGACTGTTTGTCCCACTCCCAACAGGGAGGAGGCTATGTAGCATCCACACTAGGACAACCAGACACAAAAACCGTTACTTCCCCAAGTAGATCAACACTTCCACCCACTAACCCACCCTTCCACACCCCCAACTACCACTACTTTATCATTTCCTGTCAGAGTCTGCTCCAGTGCCTAGCATCAATTTTTAGGCACACATTCAATCTTTGTATAACAGACAGACAGAGAGACAGACATACTTTATTGATTCTGAGGGAAATTGGTTTTCATTACAGTCGCACCAACCAAGAATAGTGTAGAAATATAGCAATATAAAGCCATAAATAATTAAATAATAATAGGTAAATTATGCCAAGTGGAAATAAGTCCAGGACTAGCCTATTGGCTCAGGGTGTCTGACACTCCGAGGGAGGAGTTGTAAAGTTTGATGGCCACAGGCAGGAATGACTTCCTATGACGCTCAGTGTTGCATCTTGGTGGAATGGGTCTATGGCTGAATGTACTCCTGCGCCTAACCAGTACATTATGGAGTGGATGGGAGACATTGTCCAAGATGGCATGCAACTTGGACAGCATCCTCTTTTCAGACACCACCGTCAGAGAGTCCAGTTCCACCCCCACAACATCACTGGCCTTACGAATGAGTTTGTTGATTCTGTTGATGTCTGCTACCATCAGCCTGCTGCCCCAGCACACAACAGCAAACATGATAGCACTGGCCACCACAGACTCATAGAACATCCTCAGCATCGTCCGGCAGATGTTAAAGGACCTCAGTCTCCTCAGGAAGTAGAAAGGACTCTGACCCTTCTTGTAGACAGCCCCAGTGTTCTTTAACCAGTCCAGTTTATTGTCAATTCGTATCCCCAGGTATATGTAATCCTCCACCATGTCCACACTGACCCCTTGGATGGAAACAGGGGTCACCGGTGCCTTAGCCCTCCTCAGGTCCACCACTAGCTCCTTAGTCTTTTTCACATTAAGCTGCAGATGATTCTGCTCACACCATGTGACAAAGTTTCCCACCGTCCTCATCCCACTCCAGACCTCTCTCATGTTGTTCTGCTGGAGTTTCCACTCAAGCTTCCTCCTATACCTGTCTTTAGCCTCCCCGATCTTGGCTTTCAGGTCCCTCTGTATTGTCCTCAGCTCCTCCCTATTTCCATCTCTAAATGCCCTCTTTTTAGCGTTCAGGATGTCCTTAATGTCCTTTGTTACCCATGGCTTGTTATTTGAATAACAAAGGACAGTTCTTGCTGGAACATTGCAGTCCACACAGAAGTTGATGTAACCAGTGATGCACTCTGTGAGCCCATCAATGTCCTCTCCATGTGGCTCACAGAGTGCCTGCCAGTCTGTCACCTCAAAACAACTGTGGAGTGCCTCATAAGCCTCCCCCGACCATTTCCTCACTGTCCTCGAGGTTGCAGGTTTACTCTTCACCAGAGGCGTGTAGCAGGGTTTGAGATGCACCAGGTTGTGATCTGACCTTCCCAGTGGGGGGAGGGGAGAGGAGCTGTATGCATCCTTAACGTTAGCATACATCAAGTCCAGGGTCCTCTCCCCTCTGGTTGTACAGCTCACATACTGCGTGAAGTTGGGCAGTGTTCTAGCCATGGAAACATAAGGTATCTTATAAGGTATCTTACATATTTATATTTATTGTGTTTTATTGTTATTATGTTCTTTAACTTATTCTTTTTGTGTGTGCTGTATCAGTTCTGGAGTAACAATCATTTTGTTCTCCTTTACACTTGTGTACTGGAAATTACATTAAACTATCTTCAATCTTTAAGAAATTTTATTGTAAGGTTTAGCCTGTCAATGTTTTAAAGTGATAGGAGATAAGGAAGTTGGTCGGACTGGGATCAATTTAAAGAGAAGCAAAGTCTTGATAAGATTCCAGTGAGAATGGGGTTAGTTTAATTAGTCGCTGATGTCGATTGTTCTCTGCAGGGATCCTTAGTTAATACACCTCATTACTCAGCGCGCTGCTTCCTGGGAGATATTGCAAGTCTGTAGTGATCTGCGACCAAAACCAAATCCCAGGCTTGGTGGTCCCGGTCCGGCTCAAGTTTCGCCCGGGATCTTCGGTTCCAGCTGCTCAGCTTCCTGGGAGAGACGAAAGGAACTAATCCGGTAGGATCGCGCTCCCGATCTGGGTTTCTGATTCACTTTCGTTTAGTTAGTTAAAGAGGGAGAAGGAAGAGTTCCTCCTTGAATGTTTATATAGTGAGGTGTACAGGGTTGTACTGGCTACCGTTTCCAACTCGGACAAATCTTGTTCTTTGGGCTGGTGTGTGGGAGGTGTAAACATCCTGGGCTCACTTAGGAACAATTAACATAGCCAACAAATAAAGTTAGCTGACGAGTTGATTAAAAAAAAATTGTCAGTGCTTTTCTTTCGAATTAGGGACAATACTTCGAGGAGGCAGGGACTAGATGGGCCGAGGGGCATGTTTTTGTGCTGTATTTTTCAATGACTATGACAATGAGGCTGTGCCACTTTGTTGTCTCGAATGGAAACTAGCTATTTAAACAAAAAAGGTTTGGATGAAAATGACCTGTGGGAGAAGCAAGGGTTAACGAACAGACACCAAATCTGTATCTGAGCCTAAGTCAGAACGTGCAGCGTCCACTCGACACGGCAGATTCCTGCACTGAAACATGGTTCGGGCCCTTCGGCCCTACTAATCTAGTCCGACCACGGTGTTGGTTCCAAATTGAGTTATAGATAAATTTTTATGGCACAGTACTGAAGTAGGAAGTGGAAAATTAGCCAAACAACAAACAGTCTATCCCGACGCATTTCGAATCATAGTCGCAGACATTTAAACCCGGCTTTTTTGAAGAAATCCCTGCTCAATTACTGTTAGTATATAACCTGTAGCACTAGAAGTCCCAAGACATTAGACTAAGATAAGACCATAAAATAAAGGAGCAGAATTAGACCTTTGGCTCATCGAGTCTGCTCCGCCATTTCATAGAACATAGAAATCTACAGCACATTACAGGCCCTTCAGCCCACAAAGGTGTGCTGACCATGTAATCCACTCTAGAAGTTGCCCCAAATTTCCCTATGGCACGGCCCTCTATTTTTCTAAGTTCCATGTACCTATCTAAGAGTCTCTTAAAAGACCCCATTGTGTCAGCCTCTACCACTGTCGCTGGGCAGTGCATTCCTTGCACCCACCACGCTCTGTGTGGAAAAAACGTACCTCTGACATTCCCCTTGTACCTACTTCCAAACACTTTAAAACTATGCCCCCTTGTCTCAGCCATTTCAGCTCTGGGAAAAAGCCTCTGGCTATTCGCACAAACAATGCCTCTCATCATCTTGTACACCTCTATCAGGTCACCTCTCATCCTCCCTTGCTCCAAGGAGAAAAGGCCAAGTTCACTCAACCTATTCTCATTAGCCTGCTCCCCAAACCAGGCAACATCCTTGTAAATCTCCTCTGCACCCTTTCTATGGTTTCCACATTCTTTCTATAGTGGGGTGACCAGAATTGAACACAGTACTTCAAGTGGGGTCTTACTAAGGTCTTGTATAGCTGTAACATTACCTCATGGCTCTTGAACTCAGTCCCCTGGTTGATGAAGGCCAATATGCCATATGTCTTAACAATAGTGTCAGCCTGAGCAACAGCTTTGAGTGTCCCATGGATATGGACTCCAAGATCCCTCTGATCCTCCACATTGCCAAGAGTCTTAGCATTAATATTATACTCTGTCTTCAAATTTGACCTACCGAAATGAACCACTTCACACATCTGGGTTGAAGACTATCTGCCATTTTTCATCCTGGTTATGCATCCTATTGATGTCCCACTGTAACCTCTGACAACCCCCCAGCCCCCCTGGCTGGCTATCCATCCCATAGGAAGATGATGGTTCCTTTCAGTCAGTTAGTGGGGTTTGATTTGAGGATACTATACTCCTCATAAAGGAACAGTGTGTGCCTGAATGGATTTTAGTTGAGTAGGGGGTTGCACAGGTCCAGACCCACCCTCTCGACATCCCCTCCCGGATCCAGTGGCATGGTGGGGTCCAAGATGGCTTGGGGAAATTCTGTTGCAGTGAATGGCCAGACCAAGCTTCAATGTAAGGGATGCCCTTTTCGCACTTCACAGCACGTGTTTGCCAGATGGCTGTTGACCCTATGAGAGGGTTCATCCGCCCTTTGACAGGTCTTGTTTTTCGTCCTGCAGGGTGTTTAGCCACCCTCCTCACCAGACTCCTGACTGGGAGATCTCAGTCAGTCCGGATCGGGAGCAGCATCTCCAACACCATCACACTGAGCACGGGGGCCCCCCAGGGCTGTGTGCTCACTCCACTGCTGTTCACTTTGCTGACCCACGACTGTGCAGCAATTTACAACTGGACCCACATCATCAAATTTGCCGATGACACGACTGTGGTGGGTCTCATCAACAAGAACGACGAGTCAGCATACAGAGAGGAGGTGCAGCGGCTAATAGACTGGTGCAGAGCCAACAATCTGTCTTTGAATGTGAGCAAAACAAAAGAGATGATTGTTGACTTCAGGAGGGCATGGAGTGACCACTCCTGCTGAACATTGACGGCTCCTCCATTGAGATCGTTAAGAGCACCAACTTTCTTGGTGTTCACCTGGCAGAGAATCTCACCTGATCCCTCAACACCAGCTCCATAGCCAAGAAAGTCCAGCAGCGTCTCCACTTTCTCCGAAGGCTGAGAAAAGTCCATCTCCCAACCCCCCCATCCTCAGCACATTCTACTGAGGATGTATTGAGAGCATCCTGAGCAGCTGCATCACTGCCTGGTTCGGGAATTGCACCATCTCAGATTGTAAGACCCTGCAGCGGATAGTGAGGTCAGCTGAGAAGATCATCGGGGTCTCTCTTGCCGCTATAACGGACATTTACACCACACGCTGCACCTGTAAAGCTAACAGTATTGTGAAGGACCCCATGCACCCCTCACACAAGCTCTTCTCCCTCCTGCCATCTGGCAAAAGGTACTGAAGCATTCGGGCTCTCATGACCAGACTGTGCAACATTTTCTCCCCCCAAGCCATCAGACTCCTCAATACTCAGAGTCTAGACTGACATCCACATCATTTATTATTATATTGTAATTTGTCCTCTGCCTATTGTCTTGTTTATTAATTATTGTACTGCCCTACACTGTTTTGTGCACTTTATGTAGTCCTGTGCAGGTCTGTATTCTAGTGCAGTTTTAATGTTGTTTTTACGTAGTCTAGTGTAGCCTTGTGCTGTCTCACATAGTCTAATGTAGTTTTGTGTTGTTTCATGTAGCACCAGGGTCCTGGTGGAACGTTGTTTCATTTTTACTGTATATTGTACCAGCAGTTTATGGTCAAAATGACAATAAACTTGACTTGACTTGACCAGGCAAGCCTGGTGGGGGAGCCGGTTTAGTCGCTGACCACCTGACCATGCGACAGGTAGTACTGGGTTACATGGTACCAGTAGCACTCAGACGAGTGACCTGACAACCCTCCAGACTATCCACAACACCCCCAACCTTTGTGTCATCAGCAAACTTATTAACCCACCCTTCTACTTCCTCATCCAGGGCATTTATAAAAATCACCAAGAGAAGGGGTCCCAGAACAGATCCCTATGGAACACCACTGGTTACCGTCCTCCATGCAGAATACAAACCATCTACACCCACCCTCTGCCTTGTGTGGGCAAGCCAATTCTGGATCCACTAAGCAAGATCTCCTTGGATCCCATGCCTCTTTCTGAAGGATCCTTGCATGGGGAATGTTATCATATGCCTTCTGTAATCTATATATACTAAATCCACTGCTCTACCTTTATCAATGTGTGTTGTACCATCCTCAAAAAATTCAATCAGGTTCGTAAGACTTGACTGGCCCTTGACTAAGCTATGTTGACTATCCCTAATCAGATTATGTCTCTCCAAATGCTCATAAATCCTGCCTCTCAGGATCTTCTCCAACAGAAAGCAAAGTGTAATTGTAGACAGGTCATATTCTGCATGGAGGTCGGTGACCAGTGGAGTGCCTCAGGGATTTGTTCTGGAACCCTTACTCTTTGTGATTTTTATAAATGACGTGATGAGGAAGTGGAGAAATGGGTTAGTAAGTTTGCTGATGACACAAAGGTTGGAGGTGTTGTTGATAGTATGGAAGGCTGTCAGAGGTTGCAGTGGGACATTTATAGGATGCAAAACTGGGCTGAGAAGTGGCAGATGGAGTTCAACCCAGAAGTATGAAGTGGTTCATTTTGGTAGCTCAAATATGATGGCAGAATATAGTATTAGTGGTAAGACTCTTGGCAGTGTAGAGGATCAGAGGGATCTTGGGGTCCGAGTCCATAGGATGCTCAAAGCAGCTGTGCAGTTTGACTCTGTGGTTGAGAAGGCATACAATGTATTGGCTTTCAACAATCGTGGAATTGAATTTAGGAGCCGAGAGGTAATGTTGCAGCTATATAGGACCCTGGTCAGACCCCACTTGAAGTACTGTGCTCAGTTCTGGTCGCCTCACTACAGGAAGGGTGTGGAAGCCATAGAAAGGGTGCAGAGGAGATTTACAAGGATGTTGCTCTTGTAATTTCCTGGGTTATCTCTGCTCCCTCTCTTGAACAAGGGAACAATGTTTGCAACCTTGCAATCTACTGGTACATCTGTCCCGATTGATGACGCAAAGATCATCGCCAGAGGCTCAGCTCTTTCTTCCCTCACTTCCCGCAGTAGCCTGGGGTATATCTTGTCCGGTCCCAGTGACTTATCTAACTTAATATCTTTCAAAAGTGCCAGCACATCCTCTTTCTTAATGTCTATACACTCAAGCGTTTCATTCTGCTGTAAGTCATCCCCACAATTGCCAAGGTCCTTTTCCCTGGTGAATACTGAAGCGAAGTATTCATTAAGTACCTCAGCTACTTCCTCCAACTCCATATACACGTTTACACTATCGCGCCTGATTGGTCCTGTTCTCACATGGCTCATCCTCTTGCTCTTCACATACTTGTAGAATGTCTTGGTGTTTTCCTTAACCCTGCTCACCAAGGCGTTCTTATGGTCCGTTCTAACTCTCCTAACTTCATTCTTGAGTTCCTTTCTGGCACGCTTGTCATTTTCTAAAGCTTTAACAGTACCTAGTTTCATAAGCTTTTCTTCTTAACTAGATTTTCTACATCCTTTTTACACCGTGGTTCTTTTACCCTACCATCCTTTCTCTACCTCATTGGAACATACCTATGTAGAACGCCATGCAAATGTACGTTTCTGCCGTGCATTTCCCTGAGAACATCTGCTCCCAGTTTATGTTCCCAAGTTCCTGCCCAAAAACATCATATTTCCCCTGACCCCAATTAAATGTTTTCCCAAATTGTCTGCTCCTATATCTCCAGTGTTATGGTAAAGGAGATAGAGTTGTGATCACTACAAAGTTCTCTCCCACCGAGAGATCTGACACCTGACCAGGTTCATTTCCCAATACCAGATCAAGTACAGCCTCTCCTCTAGTTAGTTTTTCAGCATATTGCATCAGGAAACCAACCTGAACGCACCTAACAAACTCCACCCCATCCAAACCCTTTGCTCTGAGGAGATGTCAGTCAATACTAGGGAAGTTAAAATCACCCATCACAACAAGCCTATTATTATTGCATTGTTCCAAAATCTGCCTCCCTATCTGCTCCTCTAAGTCTCTGTTATTATTGGGGTGTTTATAAAAAGCACCCAAAGTTCTTGCCCCCTTCCTGTTTGTGACTTCCACCCACAATGACTCAGTGGACAATCCCTCCATGAATTCCTCCTTTTTTGCAGCCGTGATACCTTCCCTGATTAACAATGCCACTCGCCCACCTCTTTTGCTTCCCTCCCTGTCCTTTTGAAATATCTAAAATCTGACACACTCAGCAGCCATTCCTGCCTTTGAGATATCCAAGTGTCTGTAATGGCCATAACGTCATAGTTCCACGTATTGATCTAAGTTCTTTTGCCTTGCTTAGGATACTCATTGCATTAAAATAGACTCATCTCAAACCATCTGGCTGAGTGAATATTTGCTCTAGTTCAGGTCACCTCTTTCCAAGAAAAGGTTCCAATGATTCAAGAACTTGAAACCCTGTCCCCTGGATGATATAACCATAAAACAGGTACAGCATGGAAACAGGCCATCTCGGCCCTTTTAGTCCATGCCGAACGCTTACTCTCACTTAGTCCCACTAACCCGCACTGAGCCCATAACCCTCCATTCCTTTCCTGTCCATATACCTATCCAATTTTACTTTAAATGACAATACCAAACCTGCCTCTACCACTTCTACTGGAAGATCGTTCCACACAGCTACCACTCTCTGAATAAAGAAATTCCCCCTCGTGTTACCCTTAAACTTTTGCCCCCTACCTCTCAACTCATGTCCTCTTGTTTGAATCTCCCCTACTCTCAATGGAAAAAGCTTATCCTCGTCAACTCTATCTATCCCCCTCATAATTTTAAATACCTCTATCATGTCCCCCCCAACCTTCTACGCGCCAAAGAATAAAGACCTAACTTGTTCAATCTTTTCCTGTAACTTGGGTGCTGAAACCCAGTTAACATTCTAGTAAATCTTCTCTGTACTCTCTCTATTTTGTTGACATCTTTCCTATAATTCGGTGACCAGATCTGTACACAATACTCCAAATTCGGCCTCATCAATACCTTGTACAATTTTAATATTACATACCAACTCCTATACTCGATGCTCTGATTTATAAAGGCCAGCATAACAAAAACTTTCTTCACCACCCTATCCACATGAGATTCCACCTTCAGGGAACTATGCACCATTATTCCTCGATCACTCTGTTCTACTGCATTCTTCAATGCCCTACCATTTACCATGTATGTCCTGTTTGGATTATTCCTACCAAAACGTAGCACCTCACTCTTATCAGCATTAAACTCCATCTGCCATCATTCAGCCCACTCTTCTAACTGGCCTAAATCTCTCTGCAAACTTTGAAAACCCACTTCATTATCCACAATGCCACCTATCTTAGTATTATCTGCATACTTACTAATCCAATTTACCACCCCATCATCCAGATCATTAATGTATATGACAAACACCACTGGACCCAGTACAGATCCCTGAGGCACACCACTAGTCACCGGCCTCCAACCTGACAAACAGTTATCCACCTCTACTCTCTGGCATCTCCCATCCAGCCACTGTTGAATCCATTTTACTACTTCAATATTAATACCTAACGATTGAACCTTCCTAACTAACCTTCCGTGTGGGACCTTGTCAAAGGCCTTACTGAAGTCCATATAGACAACATCCACTGCTTTACTGTCGTCAATTTTCCTAGTAACTTCTTCAAAAAATTCAGTAAAATTTGTCAAACATGACCTTCCATGCACAAATCCATGTTGACTGTTCCTAATCAGACCCTGTCTGTCCAGATAATTATATATACCATCTCTAAGAATACTTTCCGTTAATTTACCCACCACTGACATCAAACTTACAGGCCTATAATTGCTAGGTTTACTCTCAGAACCCTTTTTAAACAATGGAACAACATGAGCAATACACCAATCCTCTGGCACCATCCCTGTTTCTAATGACATTTGAAATATTTCTGTCAGAGCCCCTGCTATTTCTACACTAACTTCCCTCAAGGTCCTAGGGAATATCCTGTCAGGATCCAGTGATTTATCCACTTTTATATTCCTTAAAGGAGCCAGTACTTCCTCCTCTTTAATCATCATAGTTTCTGTAACTTCCCTACTTGTTTCCCTTATCTTATGCAATTCAATATCCTTCTCCTTAGTGAATACTGAAGAAAAGAAATTGTTCAAAATCTCCCCCAGCTCTTTTGGCTCCAACATAGCTGTCCACTCTGATTCTCTAAGGGACCAATTTTATCCCTCACTATCCTTTTGCTATTAATATAACTGTAGAAACCCTTTGGATTTATTTTCACCTTATTTGCCAAAGCAATCTTGTATCTTTTAGCTTTTCTAATTTCTTTCTTAAGATTCTTTTTACATTCTTTATATTCCTCGAGCACCTCATTTACTCCATGCTGCCTATATTTATTGTAGATATCTTTCTTTTTCTGAACCAAGTTTCCAATATCCCTTGAAAACCATGGCTCTCTCAAACTTTTAACCTTTCCTTTCAACTTAACAGGAACATAAAGATTCTGCACCCTCAAAATTTAACCTTTAAATGACCTCTATTTCTCTATTACATCCTTCCCTTAAAACAAATAGTCCCAATCCACTCCTTCTAAATCCTTTTGCATCTCCTCAAAGTTAGCCTTTCTCCAATCAAAAATCTCAACCCTGGGTCCAGTCCTATCCTTCTCCATAATTATATTGAAACTAATGGCATTGTGATCACTGGACCCGAAGTGTTCCCCAACACATACCTCCGTCACCTGACCTATCTCATTCCCTAACACTGATCCAACACTGCCCCTTCTCTAGTTGGTACCCCTATGTATTGCTGCAAAAAACTATCCTGCACACATTTTACAAACTCTAAACCATCCAGCCCTTTTAAAGTATGAGTTTCCCATGTGCGGAAAATTAAAATCTCCCACAATCACAACCCTGTGCTTACTACAAATATCTACTATCTCCTTGCAAATTTGCTCCTCCAATTCTTGCTCCCCATTAGGTGGTCTATAATACACCACCATAAGTGTTACTACACCTTTTCCATTCCTCAATTCCACCCAAATAGTCTCCCTAGACGAGCCCTCTAATCTATCCTGCCAAAGTACTGCTGTAATATTTTTCTGACAAGCAGTGCAACACCTCCCCCTCTTGTCCTTCCGATTCTATCACACCTGAAGCAATGAAATCCAGGAATATTTACTTGCCAATCACACCCCTTCTGCCACCATGTTTCACTAATAGCTACAACATCATATTTCCAGGTATCAATCCATGCTCTGACCTCATCCACCTTTCTTACTATGCTCCTAGCATTAAAATTAATGCATTTAAGAAATTCTCTACCTCTTACTCTCTGTTTATCACTAATGGTGCAAACAACTTTACTATCTTTTTAAACACAAAGTACACTGCGGATGCTGTGGTCAAATCAAGATGTACAAAAAAGCTGGATGAACTCAGCAGGTCAGGCAGCATCCATTGAAAGGAGCAGTCAACAGATGCTACCCGACCTGCTGAGTTCATCCAGCTTTTTTGTACGTCTTGATTTTACTTTCTTTTTCTTCCTTCTCCCGTACACCTGTTCCTACACTCTGGTTCCCCTCCCCCCTTGTAACTAGTTTAAATCCACTGGAGCCTCTCTAGCAAACCTACCTGTCCCCCCTCCCGTTCAGATGTAAACCTTCCCACCGGAACAGGTCCCACCTTCCGTGGAAAACTGCCCAATTATCTATAATTCTGAAGCCCTCCCTCCTGCACCATGTCTTCAGCCACATGTTGATCTGCACTATCTTACTATTTCTAAACCCACCTGCACGTGGCACTGGTAGCAATCCTGAGATTGCTATCCTGGAGGTCCTGTCCTTTAACTTGGTACCTAACTCCCTAAACTGACCTTTCAGGGGACTTCCGGTAAGATGGCGATTGCTTAGCTGCTCCGAACTTTTGTTCCGTTACTGTCGCTACCTTTGCACTAAATGTCTCCATTTTTTAAAGCTTAGTTAGGAATTATTTCGGTATCTCTTACTTGCCTGTGAATATATCTAACCTACAATGTCTAGCAAGAGTTCTAAATCCGGGAGAAAAGAAACTATGACCTCGTCGGACGTGACGATGGAGGCGCTTGAAAATCTCCGAGACAAAATCTTAAAGGAACTTAAAACCGCTTTCAAACAGTTAGAAGAGAAACTGGATCGGATCAACGATAAAGTGGACAAACATGCTGAACACTTATCTCGCATCGATTCGACTTCTGAAGCTTTAGAAAGTCGGGTTCGATACTTGGAGACTCTCTGTTCCAGCTTAGAGGAAAAATCTAATAAACTTCTTTCCAAAATGGTGGATCTCGAAAATCGCAGCAGACGCTGCAACATCAGAATTCTGGGATTACCAGAGGCAACTGAGAAGGGGTCAACCGTGAAGTTTTTCGCCGAGTTTCTCTGTGAGTTATTCGGGAAAGATTTGCTTCCGAAGCCGCCCGAGCTCGAACGGGCACACAAAGTTTACGTTCCCCCCGGAATTCTGGGCTCCCGCCCGCGACCAGTAATCTTGTGTTTCCATCAATACCAGGTAAAACACAGTCTGATCGTAGAGGCGCGTCGCAGGGGGTCGCTTCCTTTCAAGGATACAACCATTCGCTTTGTGGAAGATTTTGCACCCCAGACCTTAAAGATGCGTGCTGAGTATAAAGGCGTAATGAAAGTGCTTTTTGATCGTGGTTTCAAACCTTCCTTGCGTAACCTTGCTGACCTAAGAATCAAGTTTAATACCGGGGAATTCAAGTGGTTCAAATCAGCGAGGGAAGCTGAAGCGTTTGTGGCAAGTCTTCCGGCTATCCAGTCACCTTCGGAATCTGATCGGGCCTCCTAAAATGGTGGATAAGTACTCCTCGTAGTAAAATTACTTTCTCTGGACTCGGAATTCACTTGAATCACTCAGACATTATTCACTGAAACTCTAAAGGCTGTTGACAATATCTCCCGGGATTTGGTGTGTGTGTAATCTATTTTTACCTCTGTATAACTTTACCTACAGAGTTCTACAACTAATTCTAACTTGTTTTGGAGGTTCGAAGTCTTTAGTGAAGGCCTCCCTGTTTGTCGGTTCACAGTTCAACTGCTGATTTATTTTTCCTCTGTTTTAAATATTTATTTATTTTATCTTTTTCTTTTCTTCACCCCGTTTTTTTTCCAGTCTCTGAATTTTTTTTTTCTCCCTTCTCGGTAAATGGTTGATAAATACTCGTCTTGAATTTATAATTTTCCCCTTCCTCTTTTTTTCTTTTTCCTTCTTACCCTTTTTTTCCCCTTTCTCTTACTTTATTTTTCTATAATATTTCGTGGGTAGGTTAGTTTTGGTTTTCTTCCGATTTTCTCTGTATTAAGTTGTATATTTCGGCAGAAGGTGTTATAATCTGTAGTTATGTTTTCTAGTGCATAAACTAGTTACTGTTTGTTATAGCATTTATACGGAACTGCTGTCAATGACACAGATCTGGAAGTTGTATTTGGGTTAATTTTTTTGGTAGAGCTAGCTACTTGTTTTGGTAGCCGTCTAGTTTTGGGTTGTGTGGGTGGGGTGAGTTTTCCAGTTCCAATATTTCTTTATTGTTTAGGACATGTTTATATTTTGACCTTGTGAATCTATATTTACATCTCTGCTCCCAGACTGCTATTGTACCGCTTGATTTTTTATATGCCTGCTGCCTTTTATAAATTAGTAATTGATAATGGCTAGTGCACTTAAATTTGTGAGCTGGAATGTAAAGGGACTGAACCACCCTGTTAAAAGGAGGAAGGTATTCTCACATATTAAACAACTCAAAGCTGACATTGCTTTCCTCCAAGAAACTCATATTCGTTGTTTTGATAACTCCTGGCTTCTGTCAAAGTGGGCGGTTCAGCATTTTCATTCATCCTTTGCTGCTAAAGCTAGGGGAGTCTCCATTCTTATTAACTCAAATATTCCTTTTGAACTCCATAATAAAATATCGGACACAAATGGCCGTTTTATTATTGTTTCTGGTAAACTATATAACACTAAAGTTGCACTAGCAAACCTGTATGCCCCCAACTTTGATGATGTTAACTTTTTTGAACGGTTTTTTTCCTCACTACCAGACTTAAACTCATACTCTCTTATATTGGGTGGTGACTTTAACTGTTGGTTGGATCCTAAACTGGACCGATCGTCCTCTGTTACCAGATCACCTACCAAATCTGCCTTAGCTATTCAGTCGTTTCTCTCTAATTTTGGTATCTCTGATATATGGCGTTTCCTCCATCCTACGGAGAGAGATTATTCCTTTTTCTCACATGTTCACCATACCTTCACTAGAATTGACTATTTCCTACTCGATAACCAACTTATCCCATTTGCCCAAACTTGTGACTATCAGAGTATACTGATTTCTGACCATGCCCCAATTACCCTCTCTCTGAACTTTCCCGGTCTCCCTCAGAGGAACAAACACTGGCGGTTCGATTCAACTTTATTATCGGATGATGATTTCGTAAAATTTATTAAAGACCAGATAACCTTCTATTTTAACACTAATACATCACCTGAAGTGCCATCCCAGATTGTCTGGGATGCCATGAAAGCATATTTGAGGGGTCAAATAATCTCTTACACAGCAAATCTCAATAGAAGATCCCGTGCGGATCGAGCAGACCTCATTAACCAGATTAAAGATGTGGATCAATTATATGCCCAAACTAAGAACCCTGAATTATACAAGAAGCGTGTTGAACTCCAAACTAAATTTAACCTTCTGTCCACTCAACCTGTCGAACGCCAACTTCTCAAAAGCAAGAGCCGCTTTTACATTCATGGGGATAAGTCTGGTAAATTCCTAGCCAATCAGCTGAGGCGTTCCAAAGCCAAACAACATATTACAAAGATCCGGAAGGAGAACGGAGACTTTACATCGGATCATTTAGAAATTAATGACGCATTTAAAAAATTTTATTCTCGGCTTTATTCCTCTGAATCCCTGAATGACAATATCTCTGTGGATCAATTTTTACAGAATCTGAATATCCCCTCACTTTCATCTGATTTCAAAGCCAAACTCAATGTGCCTATATCACTAGAAGAAATATCTTTTGCAATTTCTGCACTGTCCTCAGGGAAATCTCCTGGACCTGATGGGTTCCCTGTGGAATTTTATAAATCATTCTCCTCACTTCTTTCTCCTCAGTTACTCTCAGTACTATCTGACTCATTTAATTACGGCAAATTGCCACCCTCTTTCAATGAGGCATCTATTATTCTTCTTTTAAAAAAGGGCAAAGACCCAACAGAGTGTTCCTCGTACAGGCCGATCTCTCTGCTCAATGTTGATGTAAAGATCTTAGCTAAAGTGTTGGCTCATAGATTAGAAACTGTTATTCCCTCCATTATCTCTGATGACCAAACAGGCTTTATTAAAAACCGTCTCCCTTTTTTTAACATTTGGCGTCTATTCAATATTTTATACTCAGTTCCAACTGGGACTCCTGAATGTGTTATCTCCCTTGATGCGGAGAAAGCATTTGATCGTATAGAGTGGAACTACCTTTTTGCAGTCTTAGAAAAATTTGACCTCGGCCAAAGTTTCATCTCTTGGATCCAATTGCTGTACCTGTGTCCTACTGCTTCTGTTCTAACTAACTTTCAGAAATCCCAAGTATTCAATCTCAAACGTGGCACCCGTCAGGGATGCCCCTTAAGTCCCTTTCTCTTTGATTTGGCTATAGAACCTCTGTCGATAGCATTTCGAAAATGTCCTGAACTGACCGGGATTTGGAGAGGGGGTGTTGAGCATAAAGTCTCTCTCTATGCTGATGACTTATTACTCTTTCTCTCATATCCGTCTACATCCTTACCTCTAATGTTTTCACTTCTTGACCAGTTTAGCCAGATCTCTGGCTATAAACTCAACTTACATAAGAGTGAACTTTTCCCAATTAATAAAGAAGCACAAGAACTAATATTTCGTGATCTTCCTTTTAAAGTAGTCCATAATCAATTTACTTATCTTGGAATTACAGTCACAAGGAAGTTTAAAGATCTCTTTCGTGAAAACTTTGTCAATCTTTCATATGCTACAAAACAGAGTCTGGTACAATGGTCACCTCTATCTATGTCTTTGGTAGGTCGTATCAATGTTGTCAAAATGTATGTTCTCCCCAAATTTTTATACTTATTTCAATCTATCCCAATTTTTATTCCTAAATCTTTTTTTGATTCCTTAGACTCTATTATTTTGTCATATCTGTGGCAGAATAAGCGCTCTAGAATTAATAAAATCCACCTCCAAAAATCTAAAAAAGAGGGTGGCATGGCTTTACCTAACTTTCGCTTATATTACTGGGCAGCTAATATACGTTGTGCTGCCTTCTGGTCTTTCTTCCACGGTCAACCTGAGTGCCCTAACTGGGTGGCAATGGAGTTGAGCTCCACTAAAGACTTATCTATATCTGCACTTCTTGGCTCTGCACTCCCTAGCAGTCTGCCCAGATCAATAGCTAATCCTCTGGTTAGACACACTTTGCGTATATGGGCTCAGTTCAGGAAATGCTATGGTTTCCAGTGGTTTTCCGTTTCTAGCCCTGTCGCACATAATCACCTTTTTTTACCTACTACGTACGATTCAGCATTCCATTTTTGGTACAGGAAGGGCATTAGACATTTTGAAGATCTCTTCATTGATAATCGCTTCGCTTCTTTTCAACAGCTCTCTGTTAAGTTCAACCTGCCTAACGCTCACTTTTTCAGATATCTCCAAATCCAACACTTTACTGCTCCTTTAATTCCTAACTTCCCTGAAATGCCTGCGAAAAATGCTATGGACCTATTTCTTTCCATTAATCCACTAGGTAAAGGTTTAATTTCAATTATCCAAGATAAACTAGCAGCCTTACGACGGGCCCCTGTGGATAAAATTAAAATGGCCTGGGAGCAGGATTTAAATATCTCCTTATCCGAGGAGAGCTGGGACTCAGTTCTCAAATCGGTTAACTCAACCTCTCTTTGTGCTCGCCATTGTCTCTTACAGTTTAAGATTGTTCATAGAGCCCATATGTCTAAATCTAAACTATCTCGATTCTACCCTGGCATTAGTCCGCTCTGTGGTAAATGCAAGAGGGGTGTGGCCTCTCTCATCCATATGTACTGGCTCTGTCCTAGTTTGGAGAAATTCTGGAAAGATGTCTTCACTACATTATCGGGTATTCTGAATCAGCACCTAGAACCTAACCCCTTAATTGCTCTGTTCGGTTTTTGGGGCGAGACAGATTTATGTCTGGGTCCGACCAAATGCCGAATACTATCCTTTGCCTCTCTCCTGGCGAGACGCTTGATCCTCCTTAGATGGAGAGATGTTGCCCCGCCCATTCATGCGCAATGGCTTAACGACATTATGGCCTGCTTGGACCTCGAAAAAATTCATCATTCAGTTCTCAATTCGGATTTAAAGTTCCATAAGGTCTGGGGGCCTTTTATCGAGTACTTTCATAACCTTCCTCTTGACTAGGGTTTTTTTTTCTTTTCGGTCCCTTGCTTTCAGCTCCCTTTTTTTTTCTGGTAGTAGGCATTATTATCCTCTGTTGCTAAGTGTATTCACAGTCTGGGAGCTTGACTGTCCGGACTTATACTCTCTATATTGTGTGGTGGTTGGTCTGGAATTGTTGTTTTTTTCTTGTGTTGTGGGGTTTGGGGAGGACACTAAGCTCACTTGTCTTTAATTTAGGTGCTTTTTTGTTAAATTACGGTCAATTATGGATAACTCTGAACATCCTCTACATAGCACCATCCAGAGACAGAGAAGCAGTTTCAGCGACAGGTTACTATCGATGCAATGCTCCTCAGACAGGATGAAGAGGTCAATACTCCCCAATGCCATTAGGCTTTACAATTCTACCGCTAGGACTTAAGAACTTTTTAAAAGCTATTATTAATGCTTTTTGAGATGGTGATTTAGATGCATATCATATTTTTTTTACTGAGTTAAGTATTGTATGTAATTAGTTCTGCTACAACAAGTGTATGGGACATTGGAAAAAAAGTTGAATTTCCCCATGGGGATGAATAAAGTATCTATCTATCTATCTAAAATTCTCTTCCTTTGTAGCATATTGTTATTGTATGCTTAACCTTGCTCTGTATTAATGCTCCTCATTGGGATTTGGGGTTTTTAATTTTGTAAAATGTTTTGAAAAACTAATAAAAAAATTTAAAAAAAACAAAAAAACTGACCTTTCAGCACTTCCTCACTCTTCCTACCCACGTCATTGGTCCCTACATGGACCACGACATCCGGCTGCTCACCCTCCCTCTTGAGAATATTGAGAACTGGATCCGAGATATCGCGGACCCTGGCACCAGGGAGGCAACAGACCATCCGGGATTCTCGATCCCTTCCACAGAACCTCTTATCTGTCCCCCTAACTATCGAATCCCCTATCACTACTGCTCTCCTCTTTTCCCTCCTTCCCTTCTGAGCTGAGGGTCCAGTCTCGGTGCCAGAGACGCAATGACACTGCAACTTGTCCCTGGTAGGTTGTCCCCACCACCACTATCCAGAACAGTATACTTATTATTGATGGGAACAGCCACAGGGGTGCTCTGCTTATTCTGTTTAATCTCCTTCCCTCTCCTGACAGTCACCCAGCTACCTGACTCCTGACTCTTAGGGGTGACTATCTCCCTGTAACTCCTGTTTATTTCTGCCTCTACCTCCCGAATGATCCGAAGTTCATCCAGCTCCAGTTGCCTAACACGGTTTGTCAGGAGCTGCAGCTGGATGACTTACAGGTGTAGTCATCAGGGACAATTGTGCTCGCCCTGACTTCCCACATACTGCAAATAGAGCACTCAACTGCCCTAACTGCTGCCTCTATTACCTAGTCCTAAGCTAATTAGATCAATTAAAGGAGCTTACCTAGCCTTGCCTCACTTGGAGTGAAGCTCGTCCTCAGCTTGCTGAAGCCTCTCGAGCCAAAGCCTTCCTACTCTGTCTCCCACTACTCCATCACCCGCTACTACATCACCCTCCCCGTTAATCTGCTTGCTTTTTAAATTCTCCCGCTGCCTCACGGGCCGACTTTCACGTGCTTGCGCAGTTGTGCCCCATTCAAACTGCCGAAGAAATGACTGCCCCTTCTCAATCTGCTCGCTTTTTAAATTCAATGCTAATTTTAAAATCAATGCTAATATCGCATCTGCCTTCCTCACCACAGACTCAACCTGCAAATTAACCTTTAGGGAATCTGCACAAGGACTCCCAAGTCCCTTTGCAGGTCAGATTTTTGAATGTTCTCTCCATTTAGAAAATAGTTTGTGTTTTAATGTATTCTATCAAAGTGCACTCCTTCTGCCAATTCTTTGGCCATTCTCCTGATCTATTTGGCCATTCTTCTGTAGCTTCTCTAATTCCTTAAAACTACCTGCCCCTCCAAGTATCTTTTTATTGTTCACAAACTTTGCAACAAAGCCATCAATTGGTCTTCAGTTGATCTTAAAGGTTTTTCAAATACTCATGCCACACTGACTCAGTGTTATAAAAATATTTATTTCAGCCAAAAACATCCATACTTGATAGATTTATGCAGTGCTTTTGGGCTGTTTATTTTACAAAACTTATTGCAACTGTTGCTTTTCTCAATAAAAATATTTTTCTCTTTTTAAGGTGCCAGCAAAAAGAAGTAGTAGTTTGGGGCCTTTGCTTCTGTTATCAAAATGGAGACTACAGGTATGATTGCCAAAGTTCAAAGTTATTTTTATTATCAGTGTACATATATGTCACCACATACAACTCTGAGATTCATTTTCCTGTGGGCATACTCAGTAAATCTCTGGAACAGTAACTATAACAAGATCAATGGAAGATCAAACAGAGTGCAGAAGGTAATAAACTGCAAATGCAAATATAAATAAATAGCATGAACATGAAATTACAAATTAAGATCTCTTAAAGTGAGATCATTGGTTGTGGAAATGTCTCAATGGGTGGGGAAGTGAGTGTGGTTATCTCCTTATATTCAAGAACCTGATAGTTGAGGGGTAGTAACTGTTTTTGAACCTGGTGGTGCAAGTTCTGAAGCTCCTGTACCTTCTACCTGATGGTAGCAGCGAGAAAAAAGTATGTCCTGAGTGGTGAGGATCTTTGATGGATGCTGTTTTTCTATGGCAAGGTTTCATGTAGATGTGCTCAATGGTTGAGAGGGCTTTACTCATGATGTCTGGTCAGAATTCACTACCTTTTGTAGGATTTTCCCTTCATGGGCATTGGTGTTCCCATACCAAGCCATGATGCAGCCAGTCAATACACTCTCCACTACACATCTATAGAAGTTTGTCAAAGTTTTTGATGTCATGTTGAATCTCTGCAGACTCCTAAAGAAATAGAGGTATTTTCTTTACAGTTGCATTTACATGCTGGGTCCAGGATAGATCCTCTGAAAATTAACACCAAGGAATTTGAAGTTGCTAACCCTGTCCACCTCTGATCCTCTGATGAGGACTGTCTCATGGACTTCTGCTTTCCCACTCCTGAAATCTACAATCAGTTTCTTGGTCTTTCTGACATTTGGGTGAGAGGCTATTGTTATGACATCACTCAGCCAAATCTTCAATTTCCTTCCTCTATGCTGTTTCATCACTACCTTTACGGACCACAACAGTGTTCTCATCAGCAAACTTACTTATGGTGTTGAAGCTGTACTTAGCAACACAGTCATAGTTGTAAAGCGAGTAGAGCAGAGGGCTAAGCACACATCCCTGTGGTGCTCCTGTCCTGATGGAGACAGTGGAGGAGATGTTTTTGCTGATCCGAACTGACTGGGATTGACAAGTGAGGAGATCCAGAATCCAATTGCGTAAGGAGGCATTGAGGCCAAGATCTTGGAGCTTATTGATTAGTTTTGAAGGAATGATGATATTAAATGTTGAGTCATAATTGATAAAGAACATTCTGATGAATGTATCTTTGCTGCCCAGATGTTCCAGGGTTGATTGAAGAGCCAGTGAGATGGCATCTGCTGTGAACTTATTGCTTCGTTAGGCAGATTGGAGCAGATCCAAGTTACCTCTCAGGCAGGAGCTGATATGTTTTATCACCAGCCTCTCAAAACACTTCATCACTGTGGATGTAAGTGTATCTGGGTGATAGTCATTGAGACAGGTCACCATGTTCTTCTTGAGCACTAGTATCAGTGAAGTCTGCTTGAAGCATTAGGTTCTACACACTCCCAAAGTGAGAGGGTAAAGATCTCAGTGGACGCACCAGCCAGTTGATCAGTACAGGCCTTTAGTCAGGTACCCCATCTGGTCTGGATGCTTTCCTTGAATTCGCCCTCCTGAAAGAAGCCTGCACATATAACTACTGGATATATGAATCTGCCTCCTGTGATGCCCCCCTTTAGAAACTAAGAAAGGCTGAGGCTGTTCTATCCTTTGAGACTTTTCATTATTTGAAATTATTGTGACTGATCATCCAAATGCAATTCTCTACTGGCTTTCTTCTTGTGTTGACCTCTTCAATATCTAGTATTTAATCCTCCTTGAGTGTTAGAGAGCTTCATAGGTTCACTGCTCTAAAATATAAAATTTCTCTTCTTCTGATCCTTAAATGGTTTAGCCCTTATCCTCAGATTGGCCTCCCAAGTCCCTTTGTACCTCTGATTTCTGAATTTTCTCCCTGTTGAGAAAATAATGTATGTCTTAATTCCTTCTACTAAAATGCATGACCATGCACTTCTCTACACTATATTATATCTGCCACTTTGACCATTCACTCAATCTAAGTCCTTCTGCAGACTTCCAGCTTCCTCAACGCTACCTATCTTCTTTTCAAATCTTTTTATTATATTATTCATAAATAACACAAGTACATTGAAGTAACAGCACTTACAGTGCCTCAAGGAAAAAAATTATCTTAAAGATTGAAAATTTTGTGAATTAAAAAAAAACCCTACTAAGCAAAAAAGTGGGGGGAAAAGCCCATTAGGGGTACAACGACTGAGCCATGCATCATACAAAAAGCTTCTAAAAATAAACATCAAACCGCCAGCAAGAAAGAGATATATCAAAAAAATTTACAATTAGATCGTGGAGAAGATCTATCAGTTAGCTCAAATGATAATAGTCAGCAAATGAGCCCCATCTTTTCAAAAAATCAAATAAAGGTTCAAAGGTTCAACTTCTAATTTTCTCCAAACTAAGACAGAGCATCACTTGAGAGAACCATTGTGACAAAGTAGGAGCTGATATATCTCTCCACTTCAACAAAATGGCTCTCCTAGCTATCAATGTAACAAATGCAATAACAAGTTCATCAGACACAGAAATACCATGGATATTTTGAGGAAATATTCCAAAAAGCCCAGTCAATTTATTAGGTTGTAGGTTAATTCTGAGTGCTTTAGAAATTGTCGAAAAGACTGACTTCCAGAACTGTTCCAGTATAGAACATGACCAGAACATGTGTGTCAATGTAGCTATCTCAGTTTTACATCTATCACAATAACTATCAACATTGGGAAATATTTTAGAGAGCCTCTCCTTCGTCAAATGGTAATGATGTACAATTTTAAATTGAATCAGTGAATGACTAGCACAGATCGAAGAAGAGTTAACCAGCTTCAGAATCCACGCCCAATCCTCCCATATAAAAGTCAAATTGAGTTCCTTTTCCCAATCTTGTTTAATCTTAAATAAAGGACGCTTATCCCATTGTAATAATAAATTATAAATTCTTCCAATAGAACCCTTCATCGAAGGGTTCACACTCATAATAGTATCTAACAGGTCAGCCTCCAATATGTAAGGAAAATTACTTAAATATTTTTGTAAAAAATGTCTAACTTGAAAGTATTGTAAAAAGTGTGAATATGAGAGAGAATATTTATCGACTAATTGTTCAAAAGACATCAATCTGCTTTCTTTAAATAAATCCAAGAAAGAATTAATACCTTTATTTTTCCAAAGTAAAAAGATTAGATCACTCAAAGAAGGTTTAAAAAAGTAATTACGGTAAATTAAACTACAAAGTTTAAATTTTTTAAGACTAAAAAAAATTGCGGAACTGGAGCCAAATTTGTAAAGAGTGCTTAACCACAGGATGTAGGTTTAAATTAGCAACTTTAGCTAATTGTATAGGTAAAGCAACTCCCAATAACAAGGTTAAATAAAACTGTTTCACAGTTCTCAGTTCCAGGTCTACCCAAATTGGCCGATCATTCCTATCAACCCAATATAATCAAAAGGACATGTATCGCAAATTAACAGCCCAGTAATACATTCTTAGATTAGGCAAAGCAAGACCTCCATCCTTTTTCAACTTTTGTAAATGACATTTACTAATTCTTATAACCATATAACAATTACAGCATGGAAACAGGCCAACTCGGCCCTTCTAGTCCGTGCCGACGCTTACACTCACCTAGTCCCACTGGCCCGCACTCAGCCCATAACCCTCCATTCCATTCCTGTCCATATATCTATCCATATATCTATCCAATTTTACTTTAAATGGCAATACCGAACCTGCCTCTACCACTTCTACTGGAAGCTCATTCCACACAGCTACCACTCTCTGAGTAAAGAAATTCCCCCTTGTGTTACCCTTAAACTTTTGCCCCCTAACTCTCAAATCATGTCCTCTTGTTTGAATCTCCCCTACTCTCAATGGAAAAAGCCTATCCATGTCAACTCGATCTATCCCCCTCATTATTTTACTATCTTTATCGAGTTCCCCCTCAACCTTCTACGCTCCAAAGAATAAAGACCTAACTTGTTCAATCTTTCCCTGTAACTTAGGTGCTGAAACCCAGGTAACATTCTAGTAAATCTTCTCTGTACTCTCTCTATTTTGTTGATATCTTTCCTATAATTTGGTGACCAGAACTGTACACAATACTCCAAATTCAGCCTTGTACAATTTTAACATTGCATCCCAACTCCTATACTCAATGCTCTGATTTATAAAGGCCAGCATACCAAAAGCTTTCTTCACCACCCTATCCACATGAGATTCCACCTTCAGGGAACTATGCACCATTATTCCTAGATCAGTCTGTTCTACTGCATTCTTCAATGCCCTACCATTTACCACATATGTCCTTTTTGGATTATTCCTCCCAAAATGTAGCACCTCACACTTATCAGCATTAAACTCCATCTGCCATCTTTCAGCCCACTTTTCTAACTGGCCTAAATCTCTCTGCAAGCTTTGTAAACCTACTTCATTATCCACAATGCCACCTACCTTAGTATCATCTGCATACTACCCCATCATCCAGATCATTATTGGGTCCAGTGTTGTTTGTCATATACATTACAGATCCCTGAGGCATACCACTAGTCACCGGCCTCCAACCTGACAAACAGTTATCCACCACTACTCTCTGGCATCTCCCATTTAGCCACTGTTGAATTCATTTTACTACTTCAATATTAATACCTAATGATTGAACCTTCCTAACTAACCTTCAGTGCGGAACCTTGTCAAAGGCCTTATTGAAGTCCATATAGACAACATCCACTGCTTTACCCTTGTCAACTTTTCTCGTAACCTGTTCAAAAAATTCAATAAGATTTGTCAAACATGACATTTCAGGCACAAATCATGCAGACTATTCCTAATCAGACCCTGTCTATCCAGATAATTATATATACCACCTCTAAGAATACTTTCCATTAATTTACCCACCACTGACGTCAAACTGACAGGCCTATAATTGCTAGGTTTACTCTTAGAACCCTTTTTAAACAATGGAACCACATGAGCAATACCCCAATCCTCTGGCACCATCCCCGTTTTTAATGACATTTGAAATATTTCTGTCAGAGCCCCTGCTATTTCTGCACCAACTTCCCTCAAGGTCCTGGGGAATATCCTGTCAGGACCTGGAGATTTATCCACTTTTATATTCCTTAAAAGTGCCAGTACTTCCTCCTCTTTAATTGTCATAGTTTCCATAACTTCCCTACTTGTTTCCCTTACCTTACACAGTTCAGTATCCTTCTCCTTAGTGAATACTGAAGAAAAGAAATTGTTCAAAATCTCCCCCATCTCTTTCGGCTCCACTCATAGCTGTCCACTCTGATTCTCTGAGGGACCAATTGGTCTTTCCAATTCTTGGTCTTTTATTATTACAAATAAAAGATAGAATAATAGATGCAATCCGATCAAAAAAACTTCTTAGTCAAAAAAAACAGTAATATTCTGAAATAAATATAACAATTTTGGTAAAATCATCATTTTAATTATATGAATACGACCAACAAGTGAAAATGTAAGTGGATTCCACCTACTAAATAAATACTTCATAAAGTCCACTAAGGGAACAAAATTGGCTTTATAAAGATCCTTATATTTTTTAGTAATTATAACAGCTAAATATCTAAGAGTCCGTAACTTTAAAGGGAATGTTATCATATATAGAGACAGATTCATTTAAAGAAGCAATTCACTTTTACTAAAATTTATTTTATATCCTGAAAAATCTCCAAATTTGTTAAATAAATTTAGTAAAGCAGGAATAGATTTGTCAGGCTTAGATATATAAACCAATAAATTGTCAGCGTAAAGAGTGATCTTGTGCATGGTCTCATTCACTAAAATCGCATGAATATTTTTGGCTTCATGAAGAGCAATAACAAGGCGTTCTAATATTAAATTAAATAACAAAAGGAGAAAAAAAGGAGACCTACAGTTGTTAGTGACAACAGTAGCATATAGGAGCTTTATATATCATTTTAATCCAATTATTTAAATTAACACCAAAACCAAATTTTTCTAAAGCATTGAATAAATATTTCCATTCGACTTGATCAAATGCTTTTTCAGCATTCAAAGATACAACGCATTGTGGAGTTGTAGAAGAGGGCGAATATATAATGTTAAATAGTCTCCGAACATTTGAAAAAGAATAGCGACCCTTTATAAAGCCTGTTTGATCTTTAAAAATAATTTCACCCAAAATACTCTCCAACCGATTGGACGTTATCTTTGGCAGAATCTTAGCATCAACATTCAATAATGAACTAGGTCTGTATGAGGCACTGATTGTGATTATTAAGGGATTGGACACGCTGGAGGCAGGAAGCATGTTCCTGCTGATGGGTGAGTCCAGAACTAGAGGCTGCAGTTTAAGAATAAGGGGTAGGCCATTTAGAACAGAGATGCGGAAAAAGATTTTCACCCAGAGAGTGGTGGATATGTGGAATGCTCTGCCCCAGAAGGCAGTGGAGGCCAAGTCTCTGGATGCATTCAAGAGAGAGTTAGATAGAGCTCTTATAGATAGCAGGGTCAAGGGATATGGGGAGAGGGCAGGAATGGGGTACTGATTGTGTATGATCAGCCATGATCACAGTGAATGGCGGTGCTGGCTAGAAGGGCCAAATGGCCTACTCCTGCACCTACTGTCTATTGTCCACCTACCTTCATATCATCCAAAAACCTGGCCAGAAGGGCATCAATTCTGTCAGCCAAATCATTCACATATAACATGAAAAGAAGCACTTCCAACCACAGACCCTTGCAGAACACAACTATTCACCACAGCCAACTAGAATGAGCCCCCTTTATTTTGATCCTTTTCCTCCTGCAGTAAGCCAATCTTCTATCCATGCTGATATCTTTACTGTAATACCATGGGCTGTCATCTTCTTTAGCAGCCTCATGCACAGTTCCTGGTCAAATATCTAAATAAGCAAAATCTACCAGCGAATAAACTCTTCTTGGACTTCCAGCTGGTTACAGGTATCCCTGATGAACAGGGTGGAGTTTGTCATCAAAACAATGGTTATAATTGATACCTGTACCCAGCTGGAAGCGCAAGAAGAGTTTATTTGTCATACCTGCTGAGAAAGCACGAAATCCTTTTTTAAAATCCATTGGCTCTCTATTATCCTTTGATTGGCCTCTTGATAGAAGATTCCCAGACATCAGAAACATCCTTTCTGTATCTGTATCAAACACTCGTTGTCAAATCAAACTTGAGTTTCTAGAAAGTATTGGGACCGAGAGAGAAAAGAAAAGAAAATTTAAAAGTAATAGCAAGAATCCAGTGATAGACCGGAACCCACTGCCTAAGTACTGCTTCGGCCCGGAACATTGGGGGGAACCCTGCAGCATCACAGTGGCAGTCTGGGAGCAGCATTGGAATTTGCGGTAGGATGCGGAACTTTGAATAACTTGAGAGACTGTTTCATGGAAAAGAGCACTGCTGTCACTGTGTTTGGGTTAGCACTAGCTTCATCACGAGGATCATTGCATGCAGGCACTTCTTGGAAACGGCGCAAGATCTCGCGAACCTTCGGGACGGTTTGCCTCGTTTGAAAACATAACGGTCGGAGACCATAATGGTCCATTAGAGAAATGGAGACTGTGCAGGTTGGAATTTGTCTACAAAGTCTGAGAGGCAGCCAGTTTTTTCACCTTATGACTTTTGACTAATGACTTATTACTTATGACTAAGGACTAAGGACTAATGACTAATGACTGATGGAACTAAAGGAACTATCAAACTGCCACACTTGTGAAAAATAAAAGGAGAAGAAAGGAAAAGTTGTTTAGTCATTAGGTGGAATCCGGTTAAAAAACCTTCAGGTAGGTGCATTCAGTCTTCATGTTCAAAGAAGAAGAAGAACTCCGACTTGACAGTGAAAAAACTGTTTGACTGAGAAACTGGAGGACCAGGAAACAGAAACCTGGGAGCTTTCAGCTGGAACAGCAGGAGCAAGTCAAGTCAAGTCACTTATATTGTCATTTCGACCATAACTGCTGGTACAGTACATAGTAAAAATGAGACAATGTTTTTCAGGACCATGTGTTACATGACACAGTACAAAAACTAGACTGAACTACGTAAAAAAAAACAACACAGAGAAAGCTACACTAGACTACAGACCTACACTGGACTGCATAAAGTGCACAAAACAGTGCAGGCATTACAATAAATAATAAACAGGACAATAGGGCAAGGTGTCAGTCCAGGCTCTGGGTATTGAGGAGTCTGATAGCTTGGGGAAAGAAACTGTTACATGGTCTGGTTGTGAGAGCTTGAATGCTTCAGAGCCTTTTCCCAGACGGCAGGAGGGAGAAAAGATTGTATGATGGGTGCATGGGGTCCTTCATAATGCTGTTTCCTTTGCAGATGCAGTGTTTAGTGTAAATGTCCGTGATGGCGGGAAGAGAGACCCTGATGATCTTCTCAGCTGACCTCACTATCCACTGCAGGGTCTTGCGATCTGAGTTGGTGCAATTTCTGAACCAGGCAATGATGCGGCTGCTCAGGATGCTCTCGGTACAACTCCTGTAGAATGTGATGATGATGGGGGTTGGGAGATGGACTTTCCTCAGCCTTCACAGAAAGTAGAGACGCTGTTGGGCTTTCTTTGCTATGGAGCTGGTGTTGAGGGACCAGGTGAGATTCTCCGCCCGGTGAACACCAAGAAATCTGGTGCTCTGAACGATCTCTACTGAGGAGCCATCGATGTTTAGCGGGGAGTGGTCGCTCCATGCCCTCCTGAAGTCAACAACCATCTCTTTTGTTTTGTTCACATTAAGAGACAGGTTGTTGGCTCTGCAGCAATCTGTTAGCCGCTGCACCTCCTCCCTGTTAGCTGACTTGTCATTCTTGCTGATGAGACCCACCACGGTCGTGTCATCGGCGAACTTGATGATGTGGTTCGAGCTGTGTGTTGCAGCACAGTCGTGGGTCAGCAGAGTGAACAGCAGTGGACTGAGCACACAGGCTGGGGGGGCCCCCGTGCTCAGTGTGATGGTGTTGGACATGCTGCTCTCCATCCGGACTGACTGAGGTCTCCCAGTCAGGAAGTCTAGTATCCAGTTGCAGAGGGAGGTGTTCAGGCCCAGTAGGCTCAGCTTTTCTGTCAGTTTCTGTGGGATGATTGTGTTGAATGCTGGATTGAAGTCTATGAACAGCATCTGAATGTATGTGTCTTTTTTGTCCAGGTGGGTTAGGGCCAGGTGGAGGGTGGTGGCAATGGTGTCATCTGTTGAGTGGTTGGGACGGTATGCAAACTGCAGGGGGTCCAGTGAGAGGGCAGCAAAGTCTTGATATGCCTCATGACGAGCCTCTCGAAACACTTTGTGATGATGGATGTAAGTGCAACGGGACGGTAGTCATTTAGGCAGGACACTGAAGACTTCTTCAGCACGGGGACGATGGTGGCGGCCTTGAAGTACATTGGAACGGTGGCGCTGCTCAGGGAGATGTTGAAGATGTCAGTGAGAACATCTGCTAACTGGTCTGCACATCCTCTGAGCACTCTTCCAGGGATGTTGTCTGGTCCAGCAGCCTTCCGTGGGTTGACCCTGCACAGGGTTCTTCTCACATCGGTCACGGTGAGACACAGCACCTGGTCATTTGTAGGAGGGGTGGACTTCCTCACCGCCGCGTCATTTTCTGCCTCAAACCGAGTGTAGAAGTTATTCAGCACATCTGAGCGGGAGGCATCACCTGTACAGTCAGGTGATGTTGTCCTGTAATTGGTGACGTCCTGGATGCACTTCCACATGCACCGTGTGTCGCCGCTGTCCTGGAAGTGGCTGTGGATTAGCTGGGCGTGTGCACGCTTTGCCCTTCTGATGACTCGGGACAGTGTGGCCCTTGCTGTTGTTACAGCTGCCTTGTTGCCTGCTCTGAAGGCAGAGTCGTGGGTCCTCAGTAGCGCACACACCTCCACGGTCATCCATGGCTTCTGGTTAGTGTGTGTAGTGATGGTCTTGGACAGAGTAACATCATCAATGCACTTGCTGATGTAGCTGGTCACTGATGATGTGTACTCCTCTAAGTTGGTAAAGTCGCCATTGATTGCAGCTTCCCTGAACATGTGCCAATAAGTGTGCTCAAAGCAGTCTTGAAGAGCAGAGATGGCTTCTGCTGGCCAGGTTTTCACCTGGAATAACCTGCAATATTTCACCAGCAATAACCTGGAATCCTGAAAAAGGAAGAAAATCAAGTTATGATAAAACAACATTAAAGCATCATTAAAAGTTTGTACTTACCTTCTCACCTGTGAACAGCTTGCAGAGGAAATCAAACATGGCTGATCAAGCTATTGGGAAATCAGTTGAGCAACTCAAGGTAGAGCGAACAACAGCAAAAAGATTATTTTCTCGTCTGGCCAACAGTATTACCAGGACCTCTGAAGACATGTCTGAAGTGGAGCTTAGAGTCAGTTTCAATGAACTCAAGAGAAGCCAAGAAAGTCATGACAGCTAATGATGATGTGGAGGCCGGATTCATTGCAAAACTGGATGCGGAGCTGAACACAGAGGAAGTAGCTGTGTTAACTGAAGAGCAAAAAGCCGACCTGGCAAATGGGTGTGAGTTGAAACTAAAGGAGGTCAGAAGCCTAATCCAGGAGATTCTTTGGACCAACCTTGGAAATGCTGAATTGTTCGCAGAGTCTTGCCATCTTCAGAAGTTTTCTGATGACTCTGCCATAGTTGGATGCATCAGCAAGGGAGATGAGGCTGAATACAGGACTACAGTGGGAAACTTTGTCAAATGGTGCGAGCAGAATCATCTGCAGCTTAATGTGAAAAAGACTAAGGAGCTGGTGGTGGACCTGAGGAGGGCTAAGGCATCGGTGACCCCTGTTTCCATCTAAGGGGTCAGTGTGGACATAGTGGAGGATTACAAATACCTGTGGATATGAATGGACAATAAACTGGACCGGTCAAAGAACACTGAGGCTGTCTACAAGAAGGGTCAGAGCCATCTCTATTTCCTGAGGAGACTGAGGTCCTTGAACATCTGCCGGACGATGCTGAGGATGTTCTACGAGTTTGTGGTGGCCAGTGCTATCATATTTGCTGTTGTGTGCTGGGGCAGTAGGCTGAGGGTAGCAGACACCAACAGAATCAACAAACTCATTCGTAAGGCCAGTGATGTTGTGGGGGTGGAACTGGACTCTCTGACAGTGGTGTCTGAAAAGAGGATGCTGTCCAAGTTGCATGCCATCTTGGACAATGTCTCCCATCCACTCCATAATGTACTGGTTAGGCACAGGAGTACATTCAGCCAGAGACTCATTCCACCGAGATGTAACACTGAGCGTCATAGGAAGTCATTCCTACCTGTGGCCATTAAACTTTACAACTCCTCCCTCGGAGTGTCAGACACCCTGAGCCAATAGGCTGATCCTGGACTTATTTCCACTTGGCATGATTAACTTATTATTATTTAATTATTTATGGTTTTATATTGCTATATTTCTTCACTATTCTTGGTTGGTGCGGTTGTAATGAAACCCAATTTCCCTCAGGATCAATAAAGTATGTCTGTCTGTCTGACTACAAGCAGCAGAGGATGAATGTAAACATATCGCTGCTGTACAACCCGATGGCAACCAGGAGGCATATGACTTCACGCTTAACCACCTGCAAGGACTGGTAAAGACAGCAAAAGAAGTGCATGGTCGGTGGAAACGATGGATCCGGCCGGGGATCATAAGGACCTTCAGAATCAGCTAAAGGGGCTTGAACTCCACATCCCCAAGTTGGTTTCCAAGAAGGCCCACTTAATACAGGCAAGGAGAAAGGAGAATGCTGAAAGACTAACACCGACGATGTTGGGCTTTTCCTCCAATTTTCCAACACCAGCCATCAGATTGAAACCAACAGCCCTTCCTAAGTTTACTGGCAGCAAACATGATTTTCACAGGTGGAGAAAGGACTGGGAAGCACTCCAGAGGCAAGGAGAGCCAACCGGTTCAAGAGAGGTGAAAAAGGTTCAACTACTGGACAGTCTTGACGACAAAATCAATAGACAATAGACAGTAGGTGCAGGGGTAGGCCATTTGGCCCTTTGAGCCAGCACCGCCATTCAAAGTGATCATGACTGATCATCCACAATCAGTACCCTGTTCCTGCTCCCCATATCCCTTGACTTTGCTATCTTTAAGAGCTCTATCTAACTCTTTCTTGAAAGCATCCAGAGAATTGGCCTCCACTGCCTTCTGAGGCAGAGCATTCCAGAGATCCACAATTCTCTGGGTGAAAAAGTTTTTCCTCAAGTCTGTTCTAAATGGCCTACCCCTTACTTTTAAACTGTGGCCTCTGGTTCTGGACTCCCCCAACATCGGGAACATGTTTCCTGCCTCTAGTGTGTCCAATCCCTTAATAATCTTATATGTTTCAACCAGATCCCCTCTCATCCTTCTAAATTCCAGTGTATACAAGCCCAGTCGCTCCAATCTTTCAACATATGACAGTCCTGCCATCCTGGGAATTAACCTCATGAACCTACGCTGCACTCCCTCAATAGCAAGAATGTTCTTCCTCAAATTTGGAGACCAAAACTGAACACAATACTCCAGGTGTGGTCTCACCAGAAGAGACATTCGCCTCACTACTTATAACACTGCAGATGACATCTTCCGTGTTCTAGAAAACCGCTATGGAAATCGAATGTGCATTGCTATTGAAATAGTGGAAGAGTTACAGGAAAATACCAGCTGCCAGAAATGATCAGTCACGGAAAATAGTGGAATTAATTCAAACTGTGGAGAAGGCACTTCAAGACGAGTGACCTTGGAGACACGGGTACTATCAAAAATCCACTGATGATATGATCAATTGAAAGTAAACTTCCAGAAACTCTCAAAAAGGAATGGCTGGTCTATGTCGCTGACAGGAGAAATGCTGTGGCACAAGATAATCGGTTTGACAGTCTCTTGGAATTCCTCAAAGGGCAAGAGAGCATATATGAGCAGCTCGAGCAACTGAGGGATGAAGAGCCAAGTAGAAGAGAAACCAGGGCTGAGCCAAAACATGCCAGAACCAAGTCAGGCGACGACCATGCAGGGTGTGTAGTCTGCAGTGATGGAAAGCACAAGAGGAAGCTCTACTTTTGCAAACAGTTTTGAGCGCTAAAGCTACCAGAGAAAAAAGCTGCAGTAAGAAAGTTGCGGGCATGCAAGAGGTGTCTCGAGGTTCATGATGACAGTTCATACTGCAAACCTGCCTATCTGTGTAAAAACCAAGACTGCAAGGATGCAAGAAGCATACTCCTGAGCATCATTACTATCTGTGCCCCAATACTGAAATAAAGAAAAGCAGCGCAGGTCAGAAAAAGAGCAGATTTGGTCCAGAGAAAGATAAAGGCAGGAAGAGATATAGAGGATCGAGAGAGTTCTTCAGGAAACTTACACCAGAATTGGCCAAACAATGTCGCGATGTATTTTCAAACACTGCATCCAGAACCTTCAGCACTGTGAAAGATAAAGCTGGCCTTCTGGTGGTAAGTCGATTGCAAGAGCTGCCAGTGATTATGATGCTTCTCGAGGTCACAGCTAATGCTGGACAAAAAATCGGGACATTAATTGACTTGGCTTCAGACACCAATTATATAACCGACATGGCAGCAAGCAGACTGAACCTCGGAAGTGAGGAAATCACTCTCATCATCCATGGAGCTTGGGGGATGAAGATTCAAGTGGAGACAAAGTGATACCTTCTAAAAATTAGAGTAAACAATCCCAAGAGCACTCTCAAATCACACCAATTGATTTGTTATGGACTAGACAGCATTGCAAACGTCCACAAATATGTGACACCGAATCAACTGCAGAAATTCTTCCCAGACATACCGCTTGATGAACTTGTGAAACCCAGAGAAATAGATTTACTCATAAGCCCTAGAGAAGGTCAGCTAGCGCCTCAGAGAACCAGAGTTGTTGGAGACCTCGTGCTTTGGGACGGACCACTGGGGAAAACGGTCGGAGGAGCACATCCTGATCTCTTTGAGGAGCTGTCTGTGTCGGCTCACATGTCCAAGACACATTTTGCAAGGTCGATGAGAATGGCTGCTGTAAAATACGAGGAGCTCACCAGCAGAGTCCCAGAGCAACTTTCACCAAACAGACAGGATGGCATCAAGCTCCAGAAATCAGGTACCTCAACCACCAACCGGGACTTCCTAGAGTGGTGGAAGTGGGATAGTATTGGCGCAGCATGCGAGCCAAAATGCAGGGGTTGCCACTGCGGAAACTGCCAGTCGGGCAGCAAAGGAATGACTCTTAACGAAGAGAGGGAACTTGAAGTTGTAACAATAGGCCTCACCTATGTCACAGGTGACCGCCACAGCAAGGAACCACATTGGCACGCCAGATATCCTTGGTTAGAAGATCCAGATTCCTTGCCAAACAATAAAAGAACAGTCGAGGCTACATTTCTCAGGACCAAAAAGCAACTAGCCAAAGAACCCGAGTGGAAAGATGCCTATACTGCTCAAGTACATTATATGGTCGATCGAAGGGCTGCAATGAAATTGTCCAAAGACACAGTCATCAACTGGAACAGGCCAGTCTGGTATGTGAGTCACCTTATTGCTCCGAACCCGCACTCTGTCACGACCCCAGTGAGACTTGTGTGGAACAGCAGCCAAAAGTTCAGAGGTGTGAGCTTGAACGACCTACTAATGAAAGGTCCAGACGTCATCAACCAGATTCACACTGTCCTACTCAGATTCAGGAGTGGAGTATACGCTGCTCTGGGTGACATAAAAAAATGTATAATTCAGTTTGGTTGGAAGATCAAGAAGTGCACCTGCATAGATTCCTCTGGCGAGACTCTGAGGACAAGGAGCTGGGGGAATATACAATCACAAGAGTGAACATCGGAGATAATCCAGCAGGGTGCATTGCACAGCTAGCAATGTGTGAAACTGCTAACCTCCCTCCTTTCATCCACCTCAAAGAAGAGCAGCAGGTACTCCAACACGACAACTACGTTGGTGATATTTTCACATCCCACAACAACCTTGACCAGCTGAAATCCATCACAGCAAATGTGGAGCAGATCTTGAAGGCCGGAGGTTTTGAGCTCAAGCCTTGGGTCTTTTCTGGGAAAGTGGGAGGAAAGAGTGCAATGACAAGCTGGAGAAGTCCAAGGCAGAAACCATGGTCTTGCCAAACCAAATGCGCGATGATGACAACAAAGCACTTGGCTTGGGCTACATAGTAGAAAAGGACGAGCTTCATTTCATGACTGCAATCAATTTCTCGAAGAGAAAGAAAAAAATGAGACTTTGCCAAGGCCTTCTACAAGAGCAAATCAAAGACCAGACGCCAAACCTCCTGACACGAAGAGAACAGCTCAACCAAGTATCAGGGCTGTATGACCCAGTTGGCCTGGTAACTCCTGCTAAGCAGAAGGGAGCTATTCTGGTACGAAGAGTATTCCAAGAGGCAAAGGACGAAAGGTGTCCAGTCAAAGATGGATGAACTTGGGGACGTCACGTGATGACGTAGGATCGAGACGCTGGAACCCAGCTCTCCCGTAAAAAGTTAATAAATTAATGTTTAAATGAAGAAAAGTTAGTCAATACTTTCTAAAAGTTACTTATAAACTACTCCGGATTGTTTCAAACTATGCCTCAAAAACAGAAGATGAAGAAAACTAATACCGGGAAGACTACGCAAGTTGGAGCAGGAACAAGGCCCACGTCTACCAAAGAACCGCGGTCTCAGGTACATTATACCACCGGCGATACGGAACAGGAAACTGCGGCAACATCGGCCATTTCTAAAGGAAAAGACCAACGTGAACTGCGCAAAAGCGAAGGAAGGAGCATGCGCAAACGGGAGCAACCAGAACTACAAAGCCCAGTTACCACTGCAACTGAAAGTGATAGTGAATCTGAGGAAGAGTCAGATTCTCCGGAAAGATCAGACGAAGAGGGAGATAAAAGTTCTTCTGGAAATATAGAAAAGACTTTGAGGCAAATAATGCGTAAATTAGACGCATTAAAAGTAATTAAAAGTAATCAAAAAGTACTCAAAAAAATGACAAATATGGAGATTATGCTTGATAAAATGACAAAGAGACAGGAAAAAATGGAAAAGAGAATTATGGACTTGGAAACTAAAACGGAAGACATGGTTGAAAGAATGGACAAAATGGAAAATGAAAATACTGCTTGGACATCAGAAAGAAAACAATTTATGGAAAAAATTGATAAGCTTGAAAATTTTAGTAGACGAAATAATATTAAAATTGTTGGACTAAAAGAAGATATAGAAGGAGAAGATCCAATAAATTTTTTTCAAAAATGGATCCCTGAAAAATTGGAAATGGAAAGAGAAATTCCAATTGAGATTGAAAGGGCTCATAGATCCTTAAGGTCAAGACCTCAAGCTGATCAAAATCCACGATCAATTTTGATAAAATGCTTAAGATACCAAGACAAAGAAAAGATCCTGAAGGCGGCTGTCCAAAGTGCCAAAAATAGAAACGGGCCATTGATGATAGAAGGGAAACCAGTTCTTTTTTATCCTGATATAAGTTCCGGTCCTGTTCACCCTGTACACATCAGACTTCCAATATAACTCGGAGTCCTGCCATGTGCAGAAGTTCGCTGATGACACGGCCATAGTGGGGTGTGTCAGGAATGGACAGGAGGAGGAGTATAGGAAACTGATACAGGACTTTGTGATATGGTGCAACTCAAACTACCTGCGTCTCAATATCACCAAGACCAAGGAGATGGTGGTGGACTTTAGGAGATCTAGGCCTCATATGGAGCCAGTGATCATTAATGGAGAATGTGTGGAGCAGGTTAAGACCTACAAGTATCTGGGAGTACAGTTAGACGAGAAACTAGACTGGACTGCCAACACAGATGCCTTGTGCAGGAAGGCACAGAGTCGACTGTACTTCCTTAGAAGGTTGGCGTCATTCAATGTCTGGTGAGATGCTGAAGATGTTCTATAGGTCAGTTGTGGAGAGCGCCCTCTTCTTTGTGGTGGCGTGTTGGGGAGGAAGCATTAAGAAGAGGGACGCCTCACGTCTTAATAAGCTGGTAAGGAGGGCGGGCTCTGTCGTGGGCAAAGTACTGGAGAGTTTAACATCGGTAGCTGAGCGAAGGGCGCTGAGTAGGCTACGGTCAATTATGGAAAACTCTGAACATCCTCTACATAGCACCATCCAGAGACAGAGAAGCAGTTTCAGCGACAGGTTACTATCGATGCAATGCTCCTCAGTCAGGATGAAGAGGTCAATACTCCCCAATGCCATTAGGCTTTACAATTCAACCGCCAGGACTTAAGAACTTTTTAAAAGCTATTATTAATGCTTTTTGAGATAGTGATTTAGATGCATATCATATTTTTTACTGAGTTAAGTATTGTATGTAATTAGTTTTGCTACAACAAGTGTATGGGACATTGGAAAAAAAAAGTTGAATTTCCCCATGGGGATGAATAAAGTATCTATCTATCTATCTATCTAACCCAGCGAAAAAAGCCTTATGGGAAAAGGGTTATAAATTTACAATGCGTCACCCAGCAACACTGATAATTTTTTTGGAGGAGGGAAAAAGATTTTTTTCCGATTATCGAAAAGCGGAGGAGTTCGTACAAGAACTTTCATCTATTGACTAATTACACATAGAGGCTTCCAAACGTAATGGATTAAAGGTGAAGATAGAGTCAACTAACAGAAGTGATGGACATTTATGGATATTATAGAGGAGAAAAGCAAAATTTTAGAAATACTAATTGAGAATAGTATTTTTTTTCTTATATATACACTTTTTTTATGTTGCGGGGGGGCTGGGGAGCTTTGGATTGGTTACTACGGGATTCACGTGTGTAATCATGGCGATTGCCATACATAGCAATATGGAGATTTTTATAAAGATTTCCCAGGATACCATGAAAGTTGAAAGATTAGGTATTATTATAGATTGGAGTAATATAATTAAAAAAATAATGTCTAATCTACTGAATTTTTAAAATTTTAATGTTAATGGGCTTAATGGGCCGGTAAAAAGAAAAAGAATTTTAACATACATTAAAAAAATGAAAACAGATATAGCTTTTTTACAAGAAACTCATTTAACAGACATAGAACATCAGAAATTAAAAAGAGACTGGGTTGGAAATGTTATTGCAGCTTCATTTAATTCAAAGGCGAGAGGAGTTGCAATTTTGGTTAACAAAAATTTACCAATTAAAATACAAAACGTATTAATTGATTTGGCGGGGAGATATCTAATTATACATTGTCAAATTTTTTCAGAACTATGGACCCTTATGAACATTTATGCACCAAATGAAAATGATGTAAAATTCATACAGGAGGTCTTTTTGAATTTGGCTAACACACATGATAAAATATTAATAGGTGGAGATTTTAACTTTTGTCTAGATCCAGTTTTAGATAGATCAACAAAGGTTGTTACAAAATCAAAAGCAGTAAAATTAACTCTATCATTGATGAAAGACTTAAATTTGATTGATATATGGAGAAGAATTAATCCAAAAGAAAGAGATTATTCATTTTATTCAAATAGACATAAAACATATTCAAGGATAGATTTTTTCCTATTATCAACGAATATTCAAGATAGAGTGAAAAATGTGGAATATAAAGCAAGAATATTGTCAGATCATTCTCCTTTAATAATGACAATGATAATGATAGATAAAGAGGAATCAATTTGTAGGTGGAGATTTAATTCAATATTATTAAAACGTCAAGATTTTTGTGATTTTATGAGAAAACAGATTCAGTTCTTTTTAGATATAAATTCACATTCAGTTGATAAATTTATAGTGTGGGAAGCAATGAAGGCATATTTGAGAGGTCAGATAATAAGTTATACTTCTAAAATTAAGAAGGAATATATGATAGAAATAGATCAATTGGAAAAAGAGATTACAAAATTAGAAAAAGAATCCCAAAGAAATATGACAGAAGAAAAACGAAGACAACTTATTAACAAGAAGTTACAATATAATACACTCCAAACATATCGAACAGAAAAAGCAATTATGAGAACTAAACAAAGATATTATGAACTAGGTGAACGATCACATAAGGTTCTTGCATGACAGTTAAAAACAGACCAGACTTCTAAAACAATAAATGCAATTTGAACAAGAGTAAATAAAATTACTTATAAACCTTTAGAAATTAATGAAGCTTTTAAGAATTTTTATTCTGAGTTGTATAAATCAGAATCACAAAATGACAATGTCAAGATAGAAAGGTTTTTATCACAAATAACTCTTCCAAAATTAAATACGGAAGAACAGAAGGGATTAGATATGCCTTTTACATTAAAAGAGGTCGAAGAAGCCCTAGGATCATTTCAAAGTAATAAATCTCCAGGAGAAGATGGTTTTCCGCCTGAATTCTATAAAAAGTTTAAAGATTTATTAATTCCTCCTTTTATGGAGTTAATACACCAAGCGGAAAGAACGCATAAACTTCCAGGATCTTTTTTGACAGCTATTTTAATAGTATTGCCAAAAAAAGATAGAGATCTTTTAAAGCCAACATCATATAGACCTATTTCTTTATTAAACACTGATTATAAAATAATAGCAAAAATCTTATCTAATAGATTATCTAAATGCTTACCAAAATTAGTACATATGGATCAAACAGGATTTATTAAAAATAGACAATCGGCAGATAATGTAACTCGGTTATTTAGTATAATTCATTTAGCGCAGAAGAGGGAGGAAATGAGTGTGGCAGTTGCTTTAGATGCAGAAAAAGCATTTGATAGATTGGAATGGGATTTTTTATTTAAGGCAGGGGTGTCAAACTCATTTTAGGTCACGGGCCGGATTGAGCAAAATGCAGCTTCATGCGGGCCGGATCAGTCGGACGCGTGCGAACGCAGCTTTCATTGCCTCCATTTTTTCAGCCTGCTCTCATGTGTCTCAGTCTCTGCTATAACTACAAAGTGTTTCACTTTACAAATTCCGTTTCTTATGAAGAAGACTGCCGAGCAAGACTGCCGAATAAACACGAAAAACCCTGAAAACCTGGTACCTGAATAAACTCAGCATTAGCCATATCATATGCCATAGGCGCTTCGATTACTGGGGCCAGCTTTAATAGTAATTAGATATTATCTCGCGGGCCAAAGATAATTCCACTGCGGGCCGGATTTGGCCCGCGGGCCTTGAGTTTGACATATATGATTTAAGGTATTGGAAAAATATGGATTAGGAGTATCTTTTATAAAATGGATTAAAACCTTAAATACTAATCCCAAAGCTAAAGTAGTGACAAATGGTCAAATTTCAACACCATTTCAGTTAACAAGGTCAACTAGGCAAGGTTGTCCATTATCACCTGCTTTATTTGTGTTGGCGATAGAGCCATTAGCTGAATTGATTAGAATGGACCCAGATATTAAGGGTTTCAGAGTTAATCAAGAAGAATACAAGATTAACTTATTTGCTGATGATGTTCTGCTTTATCTAACAAACCCATTGTACTCGTTGCGTAAATTATCCTATAGATTAGAAGAATATGGGAAAATATCAGGTTATAAAATAAATTGGGATAAAAGTGAAATTTTACCTCTTACTAAAGGAGATTATAATCAATGTCGATTAATAACCCAATTTAGATGGCCGGCAAATGGTATAAAATATTTAGGTATAAGAGTTGATAATGACATAAAGAACTTATACAAATTAAATTATTTACCACTATTGAAAAAAATTCAAGAAGATCTTGATAAATGGATGGTATTACCAATAACATTAGTAGGTAGAGTAAATACCATAAAAATGAATATATTCCCTGGATTACAATACTTATTTCAATCACTACCAATACTAAATAAATATGTGAGGAAGTTTCTTTGGAAAGGTAAGATGTCAAGAATATCGTTGGAAAAATTGACATGGAAATTTGAGCTAGGAGGGTTACAACTTCCAAATTTTAAGAATTATTATAAAGCAAATCAACTTAGATTTATTGCATCTTTTTTTGAGAAAGATAAACCGGCATGGATTAGAATAGAACTAGATAAAATAGGAGAAAACACACCAGAAGATTTTATATATAAATGGGAATCTAAATGGATACGGGAAAAGAAAGAATCTCCTATATTAAAACATTTGATTGACTTATGGAATAAGATAAATGTTGACGATGAGACAAAGAAATCCTTATTAGCAAAGAGATCTTTAATTCAAAATAGACTTATTCCTTTTACAATGGATAATCAACTTTTATATAACTGGTTTCAAAAAGGGATTAGATATATAGGAGATTGTTTTGAAGGAGGTATATTAATGTCATTCGATCAATTAAAGAATAAATATAAAGTATCAAACAACACTCTTTTTTGTTACTTTCAACTAAGGGCTTATTTAAGAGAAAAATTAGGTCAAACAATGTTATTACCGAAATCCAATGAAATAGAAACTTTAATTCAAAAAGGAAAGATTAAAAAATTTATCCCTTGTATGTATAATTTGATTCAAAAACAGGCAATTAAACAAGGAGTCCATAAGTCAAGACAAAAATGGGAAAGTGATTTGAATATTAAAATTGAAGAAAAAAAAGTTGGTTAAGACTATGTCTTGAGAGTATGACAAATACAATAAACGTCCGATTAAGATTAGTGCAATACAATTTTTTACATCAATTATATATTACACCACAAAAAATAAATAAATTAAACCCAAATTTATCTGATCAGTGTTTCCGATGTAACCAAGAAATTGGTACTTTTTTACATTCTACTTGGTCTTGTTCTAAAATTCAACCTTTTTGGACAAATTTAAGAGTTTTATTGGAACAAATTATTGGAATACGACTTCCACATAATCCAATATTACTTTTACTAGGTGATATTGAAGGGATAAAACCGATATCCAAATTGAATAAATATCAGAAAGAATTTATAAAAATTGCATTGGCAGTAGCAAAAAAGGCTATTGCAGTTACTTGGAAATCGGATCCATATTTAAGTATAGATCGTTGGAAGAAAGAAATTTATGGCTGTATTCCACTTGAAAAAATTACTTATAATTTAAGAGATAAATATGAAACATTTTTGAAAATTTGGCACCCTTATTTACAAAAGATAGGATTAAATATATAGGTGCTCCAAAGATGAAATAATTGGTTACTTGGGGAAAGAAATAAATATATATACTAAAGTTATTACAAACTCCATGGAGCATGTGGGGATCTTCCAATATCCAGGCATTCCTTTTTTTTTCTTTCTTTCTTTCTTTCTTTTTTTCTATAGGGATGTTAGGGGGGAGGGGTTAAGGGGAGGGGTTAAGGGGAGGGGGGATGGGTAACACATATTTTCTTTTTCACACACTTTTATTCTGTAACTATTTGAAAACACAATTAAAAAAAAGATGGATGAACTTCAGATCATTCGGGAGGCAGAGACAGAAATAGACAAGAGTTTCAGGGAGATAGTCGCCCCTAGGAGTCAGGAGACAGGTAGTTAGATGACTGTCAGGAGAGGGAAGGGGAATAGACAGGAAGAGCAGAGCACCCCTGTGGCCATTCACATCAACAATAAGTATACAGTTTTGGATACTGTTGGTGGGGATGACCTACCAGGGACAAGTTGCAGTGGTTGCGTCTCTGGCACCGAGACTGGACCCTCAGCTCAGAAGGGAAGGAGGGAAAAGAGGAGAGCAGTGATAGGGGATTCGATAGGGGGACAGATAGGAGGTTCTGTGGAAGAGATAGAGAATCCTGGATGGTCTGTTGCCTCCCTGGTGCCAGGGTCCGCGATATCTCGGATCGAGTTCTCAGTATTCTCGAGGGAGGGTGAGCAGCCGGATGTCGTGGTCCATGTAGGGACCAATGACGTGGGTAGGAAGAGTGAGGAGGTCCTGAAAGGTGAGTATAGGGAGCTAGGTGCCAAGTTAAAGAACAGGACCTCCAGGATAGCAATCTCAGGATTGCTACCAGTGCCACGTGCAGGTGGGTTTAGAAATAGTAAGATAGTGCAGATCAACACGTGGCTGAAGACATGGTGCAGGAGGGAGGGCTTCAGATTTATAGATAATTGGGCAGTTTTCCAGGGAAGGTGGGACCTGTTCTGGCGAGACGGTTTACATCTGAACTGGAGGGGGACAAATATTCTTGCAGGTAGGTTTGCTAGAGAGGCTGCAGTGGATTTAAACTAGATATGGGGGGGGGGGAGGGGAACCAGAGGGTAGGAACAGATGTATGGGAGAAGGAAGAAAAAGAAGACCGTAAAGTTCTTTGTACTGTTAGAGATAAACAGAGAGGAAGAGGTGGAGAATTTCTTAAATGCATTTATTTTAATGCTAGGAGCATTGTAAGAAAGGTGGATGAGCTTAGAACATGGATTGATACCTGGAAATATGATGTTGTAGCTATTAGTGAAACATGGTTGCAGGAGGGGTGTGATTGGCAACTAAATATTCCTGGATTTCGTTGCTTCAGGTGTGATAGAATCGGAGGGACAAGAGGGGGAGGTGTTGCGTTGCTTTACAGAGAAAATATTACAGAGATGCTCTGGCAGGATAGATTAGAGGGCTCGTCTAGGGAGCCTATTTGGGTGGAATTGAGGAATGGGAAAGGTGTAGTAACACTTATAGGGGTGTATTATAGACCACCTAATGGGGAGCAAGAATTGGAGGAGCAAATTTGCAAGGAGATAACAGATATTTGTAGTAAGCACAGGGTTGTGATTGTGGGAGATTTTAATTTTCCACACATAGACTGGGAAGCTCATACTGTAAAAGGGATGGATGATTTGGAGTTTGTAAAATGTGTGCAGGATAGTTTTTTGCAGCAATACATAGAGGTACCAACTAGAGAAGGGGCAGTGTTGGATCTTCTGTTAGGGAATGAAATAGGTCAGGTGATGGAGGTATGTGTTGGGGAGCACTTGTAACCACTTATTGCTCATGTGTTTCCATTGTTTAAAAAGGGTTCTACAAGTAAACCTAGCAATTATTGGCCTGTCAGTTTGACGTCAGTGGGGGTAAATTAATGGAAAGTATTCTTAGAGATGGCATATATAATTATCTGGATAGACAGGGTCTGATTAGGAACAGTCAACATGGATTTGTGCGTGGAAGGTCATGTTTGACAAATCTTATTGAATTTTTTGAAGAGGTTACGAGGAAAGTTGACGAGGGTAAAGCAGTGGATGTTGTCTATACAGACTTCAGTAAGGCCTTTGACAAGGTTCCACACGGAAGGTTAGTTAGGAAGGTTTAATCGTTAGGTATTAATATTGAAGGAGTAAAATGGATTCACCAGTGGATGGATGGGAGATGCCAGAGAGTAGTGGTGGATAACTGTTTGTTAGGTTGGAGGCCGGTGACTAGTGGTGTGCCTCAGGGATCTGTACTGGGTCCAATGTTGTTTGTCATATACATTAATGATCTGGATGATGGGGTGGTAAATTGGATTAGTAAGTATGCAGATAATACTAAGATAGGTGGCATTGTGGATAATGAAGTGGGTTTTCAAAGTTTGCTGAGAGATTTAGGCCAGTTAGAAGAGTGGGCTGATCGATGGCAGATGGAATTTAATGCTGATATGTGTGAGGTGCTACATTTTGGTAGGAATAATCCAAATAGGACATACATGGTAAATGGTAGGGCATTGAAGAATGCAGTAGAACGGAGTGATCTAGGAATAATGGTGCATAGTTCCCTAAAGGTGGAATCTCATGTGGATAGGGTGGTGAAGAAAGTTTTTGGTATGTTGGCCTTTATAAATCAGAGCATTGAGTCTAGGAGTTGGGAGGTAATGTTAAAATTGTACAATGCATTGGTGAGGCCGAATTTGGAGTATTGTGTACATTTCTGGTCACCGAATTGGAAAGATGTCAACAAAATAGAGGGAGTACAGAGAAGATTTACTAGAATGTTACCTGGGTTTCAGCACCTAAGTTACAGGGAAAGATCGAACAAGTTAGATCTTTATTCTTTGGAGCGTAGAAGGTTGAGGGGGGGACTTGATAGAGGTATTTAAAATTATGAGGGGGATAGATAGGGGTGACGTGGATGGGCTTTTTCCATTGAGAGTAGGGGAGATTCAAACAAGAGGACATGATTTGAGAGTTAGGGGTCAAAAGTTTAAGGGTAACACGAGGGGGAATTTCTTTACTCAGAGAGTGGTAGCTGTGTGGAATGAGCTTACAGTAGAAGTAGCAGAGGCATGTTCGGTATTGTAATTTAAAGCAAAATTGGATAGGTATATGGACAGGAAAGGAATGGAGGTTATGGGCTGAGTGCGGGTCAGTGGGATTAGGTGAGAGTAAGTGTTCGGCATGGACTGGAAGGGCCGAGATGGCCTGTTTCCGTGCTGTAATTGTTATATGGTTATATGGTTATAAGACACATGGGACATAGCACTCTCAGGAGTACGTTCAACTTGGCAAGGTTAAGTTCACCAGGGCACTGACTCCCCCATGCTTCACTGAGGAACCCTGGGCAATCACGTTCTCTGATGAAAGCTTCTCTGGAGCAGTGATGTACCTAAGGTTGAACTTGGACCAGGGTTCAATCGTCCGGCTGGTGGAGTCTAAAGCCAAATTAACTCCCTTGGATCACAAAGGTGATGCTGTCAAAGCAGAGATGTGTGGAGCAGTGTTTGTCTACGCCTGAAAAAGTGCTTTGAGCAGTATGGCCGAATCCAAGTTGGGAGGTGGTACCATTTCGTTGATAGCCAAACAGTCCTCGGTGCAATACAGTGTGAAAGCTATGGTTGTCAAACATTCTTTGCAAAGAATCAGAGAGATTCAAAACAGCACAGGGATCCAGGACTGGCGGTGGATTCCTGGTCCGCAAAATATTGTTGCTGTACAGTTAGCCCTCCTTATCAGCGGGGGATTGGTTCTGGGACCCCTCGCGGATACCAAAATTCGCGGATGCTCAAGTCCCTTATTCAACCTGTCTTAATCCAGTGGACCTTAGGACCCAGTGAAACCCCAGACCTTATTCAACCTGTCTCAATCCAGTGGATCTTAGGACCCAGTGGAACCCCAGACCTGGTGCCAGAGCTTTGAAAATGCAGTGTTTCTGTTCACAAAAATAATCACGATCACGGTTGAAAATAAAGTGGAAATAATAAAGCGATCGGAAAGAGGCGAAACGCCATCGGTCATTGGAAAAGCGTTAGGCTACGTCGGTCAATGATCAGAACAATTTTCAAGGATAAAGTGAGAAAGGCTCTGCCCCGATGAAAGCTACAATTATTACTAAGCAATGCAGTGGTTTAATTATTACTTTTTGGGGTTTTGAGTTTCTGATCCTCCATGTCAACCTGGCACGGTGGAGAGTGCACTAGGGAGCGAACTGTCTTGAGTCCCGAGAACTTCTGTTCCCAAGCCCGGCGCTGAAACATACATTCTTAAGTGTTTTATATGTATAGAAAGGTAAAATATATACTATATACTAAGACAAACATTTGATTAACTGACACTAAATAATACCCGATGTACCTGTTCCGACTTACTTAGTAAGAGAACTTCGGATTTTTTTCGATTCTGATGCACGATAACTCACGCACATCCTCCCGTATACTTTAAATCATCTCGAGATTACTTATAATACCTAATACAATGTAAATGCTTTGTAAAATGGTTGTTATACTGCATTGTTTGGGGAATAATGACAAGAAAAAAAGTCTGTACATGCTCGAACAACAAGTGCTGGAAGAGCACTTTCAGGTTTTCGCAATTCGTGGTTGGTTGAATTCACGCATGCGGAATCCACGGATAAGGAGGGCCGACTGTAATCACCAGAGGAGTCAGCCCTCAAGACCCAGAGTGGCAAAATGGGCCAAAGTTTTTGAGTTTGCCAGTGAGTGAGTGGCCAATGAAATCAACCAATGAACTAGCAGCCACTGCCAGGGAAATCTTCAACAAGTTGCAGAAGAAGGCATTTGTTGCTGCTTTGACAAGGGCCAAGGCAAAGAAACAAGAACCAGCCCAAAAACAGTACCAGGTCAAAACAGAACAACGGAGACCGCCTGCAGCGTCAGCCATCCAAAGCCTTGTGGACATCAAGCGGTTCAGTGTTTTAACTCGACTAGTCAAAACAATTGCATGGATCTGGAGAGCAGCAAAAAAATTCATTGGACAAAATCAAGGCATGTAATTTATTATTACAATGGGATAAGCGTCCTTTACTTAAGATTAAACAGGATTGGGAGAAGGAACTCAATTTGACTTTTATATGAGAGGATTGGATGTGGATTCTGAAGCTGGTTAACTCTTCTTCGATCTGTGCTAGTCATTCACTGATTCAATTTAAAATTGTACATCGTTACCATTTGACGAGGGAGAGACTTTCTAAAGTATTTCCCAATGTTGACAAGTATTGTGATAGATGTAAAACTGAGATAGCTACACTGACACATATGTTCTGGTCACGTTCTATATTAAAACAGTTTTGGAAGTCAGTCTTTTCGACAATTTCTAAAGCACTCAGAATCAACTTACAACCTAATAAATTGACTGTACTTTTTGGAATAATTCCTCAAAATATCCATGGTATTTCTGTTTCTGACCAACATGTTATTGCATTTGTTACATTGATAGCTAGGAGGGCTATCTTGTTGAAATGGAAGGATACATCAGCTCCTACTTTGTCACAATATTTCTCTCAAGTGATGCTGTGTCTTAGCTTGGAGAAAATTAGAAGTCGAACCTTTGAACCTTTATTTGATTTTGAGAAGATTATCATTTCAGTTAACTGATAGATTTCCTCCACGATCAAAGTGTAAATTTTTTTTTGATATATCTTTCTTGTTGGCAGTTTGATGTTTATTTTTAGAAGCTTGGCTCCGGGGTTGTACCCCCAATGGGTTTCTTTTTTCCCCCCTCACTTTTCTTGCTTAGTAGGGTTTTCTTTTATTCACAAAAATTTTCAATCTTTAAGATAATTTTTTTGGAGGCATTGTAAGTGTTGTTACTTCGATGTACCTGTGTTATTTTTGAATAATAATAATAATAAAAAGATTTGAAAAGAAAAAAAATCAAATCTGAGGAGCAAACGGAGTTGGGAGACCTAATGCAGGATTTTCTAAAGGTTGATATGCAGGTTAAGTAGGTGAGGAAGGAAAATGAGATGTTAGCATTCATTTCAAGAGGAGTAGAATATAAAAGCAAGTATGTAATGTTGAGAATTTATAAAACACTGGTGAGGCATTGGAGTATTGTGAGCAGTTTTGGGCCCTTTATCTAAGTGTAACTCTCGCTTCGGCTAGCGGCTTAATATAGGGGGTGATAGCCCCCGGTCCGGCCAAACTTAAGAAATCTCATTTGGATGGATGCTGCGCGATATGTCCCCTGTTACAAATCAGTACCCCGAACTAACAAACAGTACACGATATATGATTAAACGATTAAGCTTTATAATTCTTTCATTGACTATATGGTTAGTAAAGAAAATGGAAAAAAAAGAAAAAGGGCCCAATCTTATCAAACAGTCTGCTGCGCAATGTTGGAGCTCACTGATAAGCTGATCGTCCACCATTGACCTCCTCTGATCATCACTGCCCTTCGGACTCTCACTCCAAGTGCACCCCGTCCGGCGGTCTACCATCTCTCTCCATTCGCGTCTTCTCTCCTCATCTCTCCCTGGCAAAAGACAATGGAAATCTCTCTTCCAGACTCACAAGAAAGAACAACAGCATTCCAAACCCATAATCTCTAGTCATAACCCAAACATTGCTGCTACAGAGAAACCATTACATTATCAGTGATACTTTACAGCATGTTACAGAAGAAAGAATGTGCTAATGTTGGAGAGGGTTCAAAGGAGGTCAGAAAAAATGCTTTTTATATTAGAAGCATTTGATGCTCTGCCCTGCGCTCAGAGGAATTCTGAAGTATGAGGGGTGGCCCAATTAAAATGGATCGATTGTTGAAAGGCCTCGATAGAGTGGATGTGGAGAGGATGTTTCCAGTAGTGAGGGGGTCTAGGACCAGAGGACACAGCCTCAGAATAGAGGGGCATCCTTTTAGAATGAAGATGAGAAAGAATTTTTTTAGTCAGAGAATGGTGAATCTATGGAATTCATTGCCACAGGCAGCTGTGGAGGCCAAGTCATTAGGTATATTTAAGACAGAGGGTGATAGATTTCTGATTAGTCAGGGCATGAAGGGATATGTGGCGAAAGCAGGAGATTAGGGCTGAGAGGAAAAACCGATCAGCCATGATGAACTGGTGGAGCAGACTCAGTGGATCAAATGGCCTAATTCTGCTCCTGTATCTTATGGTCTGGTATTTTATGAGTGCACTGTGGCTCAGAGGAACATTGTTTCAGTTGAATTTATTTCTCTACAGTCAGATGACAATAAACTTGAACTTGTTCAGATACATGTTAAATGTTGTTATTGTTTCAGCCGACACTACCACCTCTGGCAGCTCATTCTAGATACCTGCTACTCTATGTTGGAAAATTTGCTCCTCAAGTCTTCCTTTCCCATTAAACCTAGATTTCGATGTTTGGCAAGGCAAGCTCTGATTTGGGGTTAGTCGGGATGGTTTTATGCAACTGAAAAAATTAAAACTTATTTTTCAAGAGGTGACTATTTGAGAGCTTTTGACAAGATTCTGGGTAGTAAGTTGGTCTGTAAAGTTGAGATGACATTGAATTTAGCGTGACCTTACCAATTGGATACAAAACTGGAAGTGACTTGGTGTTAATAGAGCAATGGTTTAAGATTGGAGGTCTGTCACCAGGGGTGTCCCACAACAATCAGTGCTGGACGACCTTATTGATTATTGATTGTTGCTTATTGATTGTCTTAGAGATTTCTCTTATGATTGCAACATTCTGTTGGACATTGATAATTAAAATGCTGCAAGTCTGTTTCCCTTGTTCATTAGAGAGACCGATGACAGGGGAACTGCATGACCTTGATCGCAGCGAGTTCTAGGCCTCAAGTTGCAGGCTTGCCTGTTGCAGCAGTCCAGGAGAAGAGATGCCGGAAGCAGTGTAGTGGGCATCTGGGCTGGGTTGGGGGTGGCCCTCTCCTGTTGGGGCTGCTATCCAGTGTTTGATCAGTGGAATGACAAACTGGATTGTGTGCATGCGCACTGCTGTGAACTGCTTGTTCTTGCCAATAATACCTATATATCATCAATTTACAGGACATGTCACTTGGGGACTTGAACTACATATTTTTTGTGTGACCTTTATGTTTACTTGCTATCTTATATGTGCTATATGTGCCTTGTATTGTGTATGGCTGTACACCAGAGGAATGAATTTTCATTTGGTTGTACTTATGGGGTTTATATATGGTTGAATGATAATTAAACAAACTAAATTTAGTGGCCCCTAAAGGGTACCTTTTCACCCAGAAGGTGGTGGGTACATCGAATGATCTGCCAGAGGTAGAGGAAGCTGGACGTACCTATCAAGATTGGTAGCATCATGTGAATGAAACAGATTTAATATTTTAGTGTTAACTCTTTCTCTGTACTGATTTTGGCTGACCTAAATATTGGCAACAATTTCTATTTAGTTTTGATTTTCTGCATCTGCAGTATTGTTCCTTGGGAATATTATTTTGTATTTTTAGATTCCAAACATCAGAAGACAGAAAGTATCAAACAGTCAAGGTCGCCCTTCGACCTGATCGTGAACCAGATATGGAGAAATAAATCTTTGACAGAGAGATGGCCACAGTCATCAGTATCCCGTTTTTTCAAATTGTCTGATAATTCTACTAAAACTGACTGCTCTACAGGAAGGGATGGACTGGAAGAAATGTCACTGGATTCTGAAGCCAATGAAAACATGTCAACAATTTCAGGTAATTACAGTCCTGCGTAAAAGTCTTAGGCCCATATATACAGCTAGGATGCCTGGGACTTTGGCATGGTACTGTAGCAATTTTATGTATTACACTGTATGGCTGCCATTTAAACAAAAAAAGCAAATTTCATGACGTGAGTGATGATAAACCTGATTCTGATAGGGGTCTCTAATGTGGACTGAGAGTGGAGAGGGGACAGGGAGAGGGGAATCATGTTTGGGAAAAAGTGGAGGGAGCAGGAATGACCGAAGAGATTTTTTTTTATGATTTAAAAAATCCAATTGTTTGGAACCAAATGACCTTGCATAGTGTCTCACAGCTGGGTGGGTCTGCACCAGTGCCATCCTTCCTCACTCCAGCACTCCTTCTCTGCCACCTGTCCCCAGCCCTTCCACAGTGCTCCACCCACCATTCCCAACATCCGTTGCTCCCACCAGGTTTACAGTGTCTGTCAAAAGTACTCACTCCCCCATCCCCCCTGAAGTTTTCATGTTCTATTGTTTAACAATATTGAATCACAGTGGATTTGATTTGACTTTTTGGCACTGATCAACAGAGAAAGACTTTTCCATGTCAAAGTGAAAACAAATCTCTACAAAGTGATCTAAATTAATTACAAATATAAAACACAAAATAATTGATTCCACAAGTATTCACTCCTTTCAATTCAGTATTTAGTAGATACACGTTTGGCAGCAAGTACAACCTTGAATATGTGTAGATAGGGCTCTGTCAGCTTTGCTCATCTGGACACTACAATTTCCCCCCATTCTTTACAAAACTGCTCAAGCTCTGTCAGATTTCATGGGGATTGTGAGTGAACAGCTCTTTTGAAGATCAGCCACAAATTCTCAATTGGATTGAGGTCTGTAATCTGACTTGGCTACTCCAGGACATTAACTTTGTTGTTTTTAAGCCAATTCTGTGTAGCTTTGGTTATATGCTTGGGGTCATTGTCTTGCTGGAAGTCATAAGTTCTCCCAAGTCACAGTTCTCTTGCAAACTGCATCAGGTTTTCCTTCAGGATTTCCGGTATTTTGCTGCATCACCAGCTTTCCAGGGCCTGCTACAGTGGAGCATACCCACACCATGGTAGCAATGGTGTGTTTCTGATGATGTATGGTGTTTGGCTTATACCAAACATAGTGTTTAGTTTAATGGCCAAAGAAGCATAATTTTGGTTTCATCAGACCATTGAACATTCGTCTAGCATGCCTTTTGACAAATTCTAGCCGAGATTTCATAGAACATGGAAAAAAACAGCACAATACATGCCCTTCAGCCCACAAAGCTGTGCCGAACATGTCCTTACCTGAGAAATTACCTAAGGTTACCCATAGCCCTCTATTTTTCTGAGCTCAATATACCTGTCTAAGAGTCTCTTAAAAGACCCTGTCGTATTCGCCTCCACCACTGTCGCCAGCAGCCCATTCCATGCACTCACCACTCTCTGCCTAAAAAAACAACTTACCCCTGATATCTCCTCGGTACTTACATGTGACTTTTTTCAATAGTGGCTTTCTGTTTGCCACTTCTCCATAAAGCTGCGACTGCTGAAGCACCCAAGCAACAGTTGTATGTGTAGTCTCTCCCATCGTAGCCACTGAAGCTTGTAACTCCTCCAGAGTTGTCGTAGGTGTCTTGGTGGCCACCCTCACGAGTCCCCTTCCTGCATGGTAACTCAGTTCTAGACAGATTTCTAGCTGTGCTTTTTTTTCCATTTCTTGATTGACAACCGTACTCTAAGGAATATTCAATGACTTGTGCTTTTCAATAACCTTTTTGCGGAGTTGTTTGAAGTGTTCTTTTGTCTTCATGGTGTAATTTTTGCCAGGAGACTGACTCACCAGCAGTTAGACCTTTCAGTTGCCTGTGTATTTTAACCACAGTCAGTTGAAACACCTTGACTGCACACAGGTCTCCAAAAACAGATCTCTATTTAACTAATTATGTGACTTCCAAAACCAATTGGCTGCACAAGTGATGAGTTGGTGTGTCATATTAAACGTGAGTGAATACTAAGCCAGCGTGTCAAAGATTGTGCTAGTGAGACACATTGACATTATACAGGCAGCAAACAAAATTACTAACTTAGAAGGTTGGCGTCATTCAATGTCTGTAGTGAGATGCTGAAGATGTTCTATAGGTCAGTTGTGGAGAGCGCCCTCTTCTTTGTGGTGGCGTGTTGGGGAGGAAGCATTAAGAAGAGGGACGCCTCACGTCTTAATAAGCTGGTAAGGAAGGTGGGCTCTGTCGTGGGCAAAGTACTGGAGAGTTTAACATCGGTAGCTGAGCGAAGGGCGCTGAGTAGGCTACGGTCAATTATGGAAAACTCTGAACATCCTCTACATAGCACCATCCAGAGACAGAGAAGCAGTTTCAGCGACAGGTTACTATCGATGCAATGCTCCTCAGACAGGATGAAGAGGTCAATACTCCCCAATGCCATTAGGCTTTACAATTCAACCGCCAGGACTTAAGAACTTTTTAAAAGCTATTATTAATGCTTTTTGAGATAGTGATTTAGATGCATATCATATTTTTTACTGAGTTAAGTATTGTATGTAATTAGTTTTGCTACAACAAGTGTATGGGACATTGGAAAAAAAGTTGAATTTCCCCATGGGGATGAATAAAGTATCTATCTATCTATCTAACTGTTCTATTAATTACACTTGCTCTAGACTATGGTCATTGCAATCTGCAACTTGTAATTTCCCTTTGGGAGTTGCACTTTTAATCCATCTGTACAACCTGGTGTGTTTGCAGCATCCTGAAGATTCATCAAACTGAACTCTTGAGAATGCAGCTATGGCCATTGCTGGAGTAGACTTCAGGCCGGATTGAAATTTAGACTCTGAAGCAGTGGGTCCAGGCCTAGGAGTGTAAAACATACCAATGTTTAACTGATTTAAGTGCTGAGCCAGATTTAAAAGATCAAGGGCAGGGCAAAGGAAAAAAAAAATTAAAATCATAGAAAATCTACAGCACTTTATAGGTCCTTTGGCCCACAATTTTGTGCTGACCATGTAACCTACTCAAGAAGCTGCCTAGAATTTCCCTACCGCATAGCCCTCTAATTTTCTAAGCTCCATGTATCTAAGAGTCTCTGGACATGGACCTCAGGATCTCGCTGATCCTCCACACTGCCAAGAGTCTTACCATTAATGTTATATTCTGTCTTCAAATTAGACCTACCGAAATGAACCACTTCACACTTATGTGGGTTGAACTCCATCTGCCACTTCTCAGCCCAGTTCTGCATCCTATCAATGTCACACTGTAACCTCTGACAACCCTCCAGACTATCCCCAACACCTCCAACCTTTGTGTCATCAGAAAACTTACTAATCCACCCTTCTACTTCCTCATCCAGGTCATTTATAAAAATCACAAAGAGGGGGTATCGCAGAACAGATCCCTGAGGCACACCACTAGTCACTGTCCTCCATGCAGAATACGAACCACCTACAACTGCTCTTTGTCTTTTGTGAGCAAGCCAATTCTGGATCCACAAAGCAAGGTCTCCTTGGATCCCATGCCTCATTACTTTCTCTATGAGCCTTGCATGGGGAACCTTATCAAATGCTGTACTGAAATCCATGTACACTACATCCAATGCTCTATCTTTATCAATGTGTTTACTCACATGCTCAAAGAATTCAATCAGGTTTGTAAGGCATGACCTGCCCTTGACAAATCTATGCTGACTATTCCTAATCATATTATGTCTCTCCAAATGCTCAAAAATCTTGCCTCTCAGGGTCTTCTTCAACAACTTGCCCAACACTGAAGTCAGATTCACTGATCTATAATTTCCTGGGTTATCTTTACTCCCTCTGTTGAACAAGGGAACAATGTTTGCTAACCTCCAATCCTCTGGTACTTCTCCTATTGATGATGCAGAGATAATTGCTCAAGAATCAGCAGTCTCCTCCCTTGCTATCTCGTCCATTAGCAAATTTGCAGATGACACAAAGCTGGGTAGTAGTGTGAAATATGAGGAGGATGTTAGGAGAATGCAGGGTGACTTGGACAGGTTGGGTGAGTGGGCAGATGCATGGCAGATGCAGTTTAATGTGGATAAATGTGAGGTTATCCACTTTGGTGGCAAGAACAGGAAGGCAGATTGCTATCTGAATGGTTAGGAAAAGGGGAAGTACAGCGAGATCTAGGTACCTTGTTCATCAGTCACTGAAAGTAAGCATGCAGGTACAGCAGGCAGTGAAGAAAGCTAATGGCATGTCGGCCTTCATAACAAGGGGAGTTGAGTATAGGAGCAAAGAGGTCCTTCTGCAGTTGTACAGGGCCCTGGTGAGACCACACCTGGAGTATTGTGTTCAGTTTTGGTCTCCAAATTTGAGGAAGGACATTCTTGCGATTGAGGGGGTGCAGCGTAGGTTCATAAGATTAATTCCCAGAATGGTGGGACTGTCATATGTTGAAAGATTGGAGTGACTGGGCTTGTATACACTGGAATTTAGAAGGATGAGAGGGGATCTGATTGAAACATATAAGATTATTAAGGGATTGGACACGCTAGAGGCAGGAAACATGTTCCTGATGTTGGGGGAGTCCGGAACCAGAGGCCACAGTTTAAGAGGTAGACCATTTAGAACAGACGAGGAAAAACTTTTTCACCCAGAGAGTTGTGGATCTATGGAATGCTCTGCCTCAGAAGGCAGTGGAGGCCAATTCTCTGGATGCTTTCAACATAGAAACATAGAAAATAGGTGCAGGAGTAGGCCATTCAGCCCTTCGAGCCTGCACCGCCATTCAGTATGATCATGGCTGATCATCCAACTCAGAACCCTGTGGCTGGTTTCTCTCCATACCCCCGATCCCTTTAGCCACAAGGGCCATATCTAACTTCCTCTTAAGTATAGCCAATGAACCGGCCTCAACTGTTTCCTGTGGCAGAGAATTCCACAGATTCACCACTCTCTGTGTGAAGAAGCTTTTCCTCATCTCGGTCCTAAAAGGCTTCCCCTTTATCCTTAAACTGTGACCCCTCGTTCTGGACTTCCCCAACATCGGAAACAATCTTCCTGCATGTAGCCTGTCCAATCCCTTCAGAATTTTATACGTTTCAATAAGATCCCCCCTCAATCTTCTAAATTCCAGTGAGTATAAGCCTAGTCGATCCAGTCTTTCTTCATATGAAAGCCCTGCCATCCCAGGAATCAATTAGGTGAACCTTCTTTGTACTCCTTCTATGGCAAGAATGTCTTTCCTCAGATTAGGGGACCAAAACTGCACACAATACACTAGGTGCGGTCTCACCAAGTCCTTGTACAACTGCAGTAGAACCTCCCTGCTCCTGTACTCAAATCCTTTTGCTATGAATGCCAACATACCATTTGCCTTTTTCACCACCTGCTGTACCTGCATGCCCACCTTCAATGACTGGTGTACAATGACACCCAGGTCTCGTTGCACCTCCCCTTTTCCTAATCGGCCACCGTTCAGATAATAATCTGTTTTCCTGTTCTTGCAACCAAAGTGGATAACCTCACATTTATCCATATTAAATTGCATCTGCCATGAATTTGCCCACTCACCTAACCTATTGAAGTCACCCTGCATCCTCTTAGCATCCTCCTCACAGCTAACACCGCCGCCCAGCTTCGTGTCATCTTTAAACTTGGAGATGCTGCATTTAATTCCCTCATCTAAATCATTAATATATATTGTAAACAACTGGGGTCCCAGCAATGAGCCTTGCGGTACCCCACTAGTCACTGCCTGCCATTCTGAAAAGGTCCCGTTTACTCCCACTCTTTGCTTCCTGTCTGCCAACCAATTCTCTTTCCACATCAATACCATACCCCCAATACCGTGTGCTTTAAGTTTGCACACTAATCTCCTGTGTGGGACCTTGTCAAAAGCCTTTTGAAAATCTAAATATACCACATCCACTGGCTCTCCCCTATCCACTCTACTAGTTACATCTTCAAAAAATTCTATAAGATTCGTCAGACATGATTTTCCTTTCACAAATCCATGCTGACTTTGTCCGATGATTTCACCACTTTCCAAATGTGCTGTTATCACATCTTTGATAACTGACTCTAGCATTTTCCCCACCACTGATGTCAGGCTAACGGGTCTATAATTCCCCAGTTTCTCTCTCCCGCCTTTTTTAAAAAGTGGGGTTACATTAGCCACCCTCCAATCCCCAGGAACTAATCCAGAATCTAAAGAGTTTTGAAAAATTATCACTAATGCATCCACTATTTCTTGGGCTACTTTCTTAAGCACTCTGGGATGCAGACCATCTGGCCCTGGGGATTTCTCTGCCTTTAATCCCTTACGTAACACCACTTCCCTACTAACATGTATTTCCCTCAGTTCCTCCATCTCACTAGACCCTCGGTCCCCTACTATTTCCAGAAAATTATTTATGTCCTCCTTAGTGAAGACAGAACCAAAATAGTTATTCAATTGGTCTGCCATGTCTTTGTTCCCTATTATCAATTCACCTGTTTCTGACTGTAAGGGACCTACATTTGTCTTAACCAATCTTTTTCTTTTCACATATCTATAAAACCTTTTACAGTCAGTTTTTATGTACCCTGCCAGCTTTCTCTCATAATCTTTTTTCCCTTTCTTAATTAAGCCCTTTGTCCTCCTCTGCTGGTCTCTGAATTTCTCCCAGTCCTCAGGTGTGCCGCTTTTTTTGGCTAATTTATATGTTTCTTCTTTGGACTTGATACTATCCCTAATTTCCCTTGTCAGCCACGGGTGCACTACCTTCCCTGGTTTATTCTTTTGCCAAACTGGGATGAACAATTGTTGTAGTTCATCCATGCGATCTTTAAATGCTTGCCATTGCATATCCACCGTCAACCCTTTAAGTATCATTTGCCAGTCTATCTTAGCTAATTCACGTCTCATACCTTCAAAGTTACCCTTCTTTAAGTTCAGAACCTTTGTTTCTGAATTAACTATGTCACTCTCCATCTTAATGAAGAATTCCACCATATAATGGTCACTCTTACCCAAGGGGCTTCACACGACAAGATTGCTAACTAACCCTTCCTCATTGCTCAATACCCAATCTAGAATGGCCTGCTCTCTAGTTGGTTCTTCGACATGTTGGTTCAGAAAACCATCCCGCATACATTCCAAGAAATCCTCTTCCTCAGCACCCTTACCAATTTGGTTCACCCAATCTATATGTAGATTGAAGTCACCCATTATAACTACTGTTCCTTTATTGCACGCATTTCTAATTTCCTGTTTAATGCCATCCCCAACCTCACTACTACAGTTAGGTGGCCTGTACACAACTCCCAACAGTGTTTTCTGCCCCTTAGTGTTATGCAGCTCTACCCATATTGATTCCACATCCTCCAGGCTAATGTCCTTCCTTTCTATTGCGTTAATCTCCTCTCTAACTAGCAACGCTACCCCACCTCCTTTTCTTTCCTGTCTATCCCTCCTGAATAATGAATATCCCTGGATGTTGAGCTCCCATCCTTGGTCACCCTGGAGCCATGTCTCTGTGATCCCAACTATATCATATTCATTAATAACTATCTGCATATTCAATGTTACGAATGCTCCTCGCATTGACACACAAAGCCTTCAGGCTTGTTTTTACAACACTCTTAGCCCTTATACAATTATGTAGAAAAGTGGCCCTTTTTGCTTTTTTCCCTGGATTTGCCTGCCTGCCACTTTTACTTTTCACCTTACTAATTTTTGCTTCTACCCTCATTTTACACCCCTTTGTCTCTCTGCACTTGTTCCCATCCTCCTGCCACATTAGTTTAAATCCTCCTGAACAGCAGTAGCAAATGCTCCCCCTAGGACATTGGTTCCAGTCCAGCCCAGGTGCAGACCGTCCTGTTTATACCGGTCCCACCTCCCCCAGAACTGGTTCCAATGCCCCAGAAATTTGAATCCCTCCCCCTTGCACCATTTTTCAAGCCACGTATTCATCTGAAATATCCTCCTATTTCTACTCTGACTAGCACGTGGCACTGGTAGTAATCCAGAGATTATTACCTTTGTGGTCCTACTTTTTAGTTTATCTCCTAACTCCCTAAATTCACCTTGTAGGACCTCATCCCGTTTTTTTACCTATATCGTTGGTACCTCTGTGCACCACGACCACTGGCTGTTCACCCTCCCATTCCAGAATGTCCTGCAGCTGCTCAGAGACATTCTTGACCCTTGCACCAGGGAGGCAACATGCCATCCTGGAGTCTCGTTTGCGGCTGCAGAAACGCCTATCTATTCCCCTTACAATCGAATCCCCTATCACTATAGCTCTCCCACTCCTTTTCCTTCCCTCCTGTGCCGCAGAGCCACCTCTTTCAAGAAAGAGTTAGATAGAGCTCTTAAAGATAGTGAAGTCAAAGGATATGGGGAGAAGGCAGGAACAGGGTACTGATTGTGGATGATCAGCCATGATCATATTGAATGGTGGTGTTGGCTCGAAGGGCCGAATGGCCTACTCCTGCACCTATTGTCTATATTGTCCAGTTCTGGCGACTTATCTAACTTAATACCTTTCAAAAGCTCCAGCACATCCTCTTTCTTAATGTGTATACATCCATGTTTCATTCCACTGTAAGTCATCTGTTATAATTGCCAAGTTCCTCTTCACTGGTAAGTACTGAAACAAAATATTCATTACCTCTGCTACCTCCTCCAGTTCCACGCACATGTTTCCACTCTCATTCCTGGTTGGTCCTATTCTCACACGGCTCATCCTCTTGCTCTTCACATACTTGTAGAATGCCTTACTCCTGCTTGCCAAGGGTTTTTCATGGCCCCTTCTAGCTGTCCTAACTTTATACTGGAACTTCTTCCTGGTACCCTTGTAATTTTCTAAAGCTCTATCATGACCTAGTGTCTTGAGCCTTTTGTAAGCTTTTCTTCCTAATTACATTTTCTACATCCTTTGCACACCACGGTTCTTTGACCCTACCATCCTTTCCCTGCCTCAATGGAATATATCAATGCAGAATGCCATGCAAATGTTCCCTGAATATTTGCCTCATTTCTGCTGTGCATTTTCCCTGAGAACATCTGTTCCCAATTTATGTTCCTAAGTTCCTGCCCAATAGCATCATATTTCCCCCTACCCCAATTAAATGTTTTCCCAAATTTTCTGCTCATATCCCTCTCCAGCTCTATGGTGAAGGAGATAGAGTTGTGATCACTGCCTCCAAAATGCTCTCCCACCAAGAGATCTGACACCTGACCAGGTTTATTTCCCAATACCAGATCAAGTATATCCTCTCCTCTAGTTGGCTTGTCTACATATTGGATCAGGAAATCTTCCTGAATACACTTAACAAACTCCACCCCATCTAAATCCTTTGCTCTAAGGAGATGCCAGTCAATATTAGGAAAGTTAAAATCACCCATCACAACAACATTATTATTATTATTATTATTATTATTCCAGAGCCTGCCTTCCTATATGCTCCTCGATATCCTTGTTACTATTGGGGGTCTATTAAAAAAAACACCCAGTAGAGTTATTGCCCCCTTCCTGTTTCTGACTTCCACCCACAATGACTCAGCAGATGATCTCTCTCCATGAATTCCTCCTTTACTGTAGCTGTGATTCTATCCCTGATTAACAGTGCCACTCCCCCACCTCTTTTGCCTCCTTCCTTGTCCTGAAACATCTAAAATCCAGCACACTAAGCAGCCATCCAAGTCTCTGTAATGGTCACAATGTCATAATTCCACTTATTGATCCACACTCTTAAGTTCATTTGCCTTGCTTATGATATGAATACTTAATGAATACTTTGCTTCAGTATTCACAATGGAAAAGGATCTTGACGATTGTAGGGATGACCTACAGCGGACTGAAAAGCTTGAGCATGTAGATATTAAGGAAGAGGATGTGCTGGGGCTTTTGGAACGCATCAAGTTGGATAAGTCACTGGGACCAGATGAGATGTACCTCAGGCTACTATGGGAGGCGAGGGAGGAGATTGCTGAGCTTCTCGAATGATCTTAGTATCATCAAAGGGGACAGGAGAGGTTCCGGAGGATTTGAGGGTTGGAGATGTTATTCCCTTATTCAAGAAAGGGAGTAGAGATAGCCCAGAATAGTAGACTAGTGAGTCTTACTTCAGTGGTTGGTAAGTTGTTGGAGGAGATCCTGAGAGGCAGGTTTTATGAACATTTGGACTGGTATAACATGATTAGGAATAGTCAGCATAGCTTTGTCAAAGGCAGGTTGTGCCTTATGAGCCTGATTGAAATTTTTAAAGATGTGATTAAACACATTGATGAAGGTAGATCCGTAGATGTAGTGTATATGGATTTCAGCAAGGCACGTGATAAGGTACCCCATGCAAGGCTTATTGAGAAAGTAAGGGATCCAAGGGGACATTGCTTTGTGGATCCAGAACTGGCTTGCCCACAGAAGGCAAAGAGTGGTCGTAGACAGGTCATATACTGCATGGAGGTTGGTGACCAGTGGTGTGCTTCAGGTATCTGTTCTGGGACCCCTTCATGATTTTTATAAGCGACCTGGATGTGGAAGTGGAGGGATGGGTTAGTAAATTTGCTGATGACATAAAGGTTGGGGGTGTTGTGGATAGCTTGGAGGACTGTCAGATGTTACAGCGGGACATTGATAGGATGCAAAACTAGGCTGAGCAGTGGCAGAAGGAGTTCTACCTAGATAAGTGTGAGGTGGTTCATTTTGGTAGGTCAAATATGATGGCAGAATACAGTATTAATGGTAAGACTCTTGGCAGTGTGGAGGATCAGAGGGATCTTGGGGTCCAAGTCCATAGGACACACAAAGCTGCTGCGCAGGTTGACTCTGTGGTTAAAAAGGCATACAGTGCATTGGCCTTCATCAATCATGGGATTGAGTTCAAGAACCGAGAGATAATGTTGCAGCTATATAGGACTCTGGTCAGACCCCACTTGGAGTACTGTGCTCAGTTCTGGTTGCCTCACTACAGCAAGGATGTAGAAACCATAGAAAGGGTGAAGAGGAGATTTACGAGGATGTTGCCTGGTTTGGGGAGCTTGCCTGATGAGAATAGATTGAGTGAACTCTGCCTTTTCTCCTTGGAGCGACAGTGGATGAGATGTGACCTGATAGAAATATACAAGATGATAAGATGCATTGATCGTGCAGATAATTAGAGACTTTTCCCCCAGGGCTGAAATGGCTAGCACAAGAGGGCACAGTTTTAAGGTGCTTGGAAGTAGGTACAGAGGAGATGTCAGAGCTAAGTTTTTTACACAGAGAGTGGTGAGTGTGTGGAATGGGCTGCCAGCGATGGTGGTGGTGCTGATACGACAGGGTCTTCTCAGAGACTCTTGATACATACATGGAGCTTAGAAAAATAGAGGGCTATGGGTAACCCTATGTAATTTCTAAGGTAAGGACATGTTTGGCACATCTGTTTCCAATTTATGCTTCCAAGTTGCTGCCTGATTGCCTCATAGTTCCTCTTACTCCAATTAAACGCGTTCCTGACTTGTCTGTTCCTATCCCTCTCCAATGCTATGGTAAAGGAGATAAAATTGTGTTCATTATCTCCAAAATGCTCACTCACCGAGAGATCTGACACCTGACCAGGTTCATTTCCCAATACCAGATCAAGTATAGCCTCTCCACTTGTAGGCTTATCTACATATTGTATTGTTATGCCCGTGGGCCCCTCCTTTTTGAGAATGGCAGGATCGCTATTGATTTGAGTCAGGAGACCCAGGAAATGAGAGAAAGACATGCAGAATCCACAAAGAGTTTGGAATGTGTCCTAGCCTCCGAAAGGCGGAACCATTGATAACGGCTATTGTCTCTTGGAGACGGAATTGTGTATTGAATCCTGTACGATGCATTGAAGCCCCCAGGCAAAGAACCGGGGGGGGGGGGGGGGGTTGGTGGAGGGATTGCATCATCCCACCCTGATTGACATCTGAGACCCTGTGAGTCAGGATAAAAGAGGGTCTGAGGAACAGCCCCTTCAGACTCACCAGAAGAAATGCTAGAACTCTTGTAATAGCGTAACAGCAAAAGCCAGTGGAACCAGCCCACGTGCGTCCTTTTCCATTTGCCTCGGAATTGGTGGGTCTTGCCACGGAAGCACGGCTTTAGCTAACCTCGAAGGGGGAATCAGTCCCCCAACGACTCTCGAAGGATTGACATCATAAAAGGAATGGGCAAGTTAAACCTCCGTCTTTCTCTCCAACCAAAGGCTGCAGCCTACAGCTTGACTGAACTAAAGTGACTTTTATATTTCCATCGGACAATACATTATCCCCTAGACAACGATAGAGCTATTTCTTATTGATTATTATTATACCCGCGCTTTTAGATTTAGTATTGACGACGTATATTATCTGGGTGTTTGCATTGATATTATTTTTGTGTATTTTTATCAGTAAATACTGTTAAAAATAGTACCATCAGACTTCAACGGACCTCTCTATCTTTGCTGGTAAGTGACCCAGTTACGGGGTACGTAACAGTATCAAGAAACTTTCCTGAACTCACCTAATAAACTCCACCCCATCTGAACCCTGAATCCCTCGCTGTAGGGAGATGCCAGTTGATAATTGTGAAATTAAAATCTCCTATCACAACAACCCTGTTATTATTACTCTTTTCCAGAATCTACCTCCCTATCTGTTCCTCGATGTCTCTGTTACTATTGGGTGATTTATTAAAAAAATACCCAGTTGAGTTATTGAAGCCTTCCTGTTCCTAACTTCCACCTACAGACACTCCATAGACAATCCCTCCATAACTTCCTTCTTTTCTGCAGCCGTGAAATTATCTCTGATCAACAGTGCCATGCCCCCACCTCTTTTGCCTCCCTCCCTGTCCTTTCTGAAACATCTAAAGCCTGGTACTCAAAGTATTTTCCTTCCCCTGAGCAATCCAAGTCTCTAATGGCCTCAAAATCATAATTCTAAGTACTGATCCATGCTCTAAGCTCATCTGCTTTGTTCATAATATTCCTTGCATTAAAACAGATACATCTCAAACCATCGGTCTGAGCGCATCCTCCCTCTCACACTGTCTCCAAGCTTTCTCTATTTGTGAGCCAACTGCCTCTTCCTTCGTCACTTCAGTTCGGTTCCCATCCCCCAGCAATTCTAGTTCAAACTCTCCCCAACAGCCTTAGCAAACCTCTCCGCCAGGATATTGGTCCCCTTGGAATTCAAGTGAACCTGTCCTTCTTGTACAGGTCACACCTGCCCCAAAAGACAACAGACAATAGACAGTAGGTGCAGGAGTAGGCCATTTGGCCCTTCTAGCCTGCACCGCCATTCACTGTGATCATGGCTGATCATACACAATCAGTACCCCGTTCCTGCCCTCTCCCTATATCCCTTGACCCCGCTATCTATAAGAGCTCTATCTAACTCTCTCTTGAATGCACCCAGAGACTTGGCCTCCACTGCCTTCTGGGGCAGAGCATTCCACATATCCACCACTCTCTGGGTGAAAAAGTTTTTCCGCATCTCTGTTCTAAATGGCCTACCCCTTATTCTTAAACTGTGGCCTCTAGTTCTGGACTCACCCATCAGCGGGAACATGCTTCCTGCCTCCAGCGTGTCCAATCCCTTAATAATCTTATATGTTTCAATCAGATCCCCTCTCATCCTTCTAAATTCCAGTGTATACAAGCCCAGTCGCTCCAATCTTTCAACATATGACAGTCCCGCCATTCCAGGAATTAACCTTGTGAACCTACGCTGCACTCCCTCAATAGCAAGAATGTCCTTCCTCAAATTTGGAGACCAAAACTGCACACAGTACTCCAGGTGGGGTCTCACCAGGGCCCTGTACAGCTGCAGAAGGACCTCTTTACTCCAATACTCAATTCCTCTTGTTATAAAGGCCAGCATGCCATTAGCTTTCTTCACTGCCTGTTGTACCTGCATGCTTGCTTTCATTGACTGATGTACAAGAACACCTAGATCTCGTTGTACTTCCCCTTTTCCTAACTTGACTCCATTTAGATAGTAATCTGCCTTCCTGTTCTTGCCACCAAAGTGGATAACCTCACATTTATCCACATTAAACTGCATCTGCCATACATTTGCCCACTCACCCAACCTGTCCAAGTCACCCTGCATTCTCATAACATCCTCCTGACATTTCACACTGCCACCCAGCTTTGTGTCATCAGCAAATTTGCTAATGTTACTTTTAATCCCTTCATCTAAATCATTAATGTATATTGTAAACAGCTGCGGTCCCAGCACCGAACCTCGCATTAGGTCCTCGCAAAAGAGGTCCTAATGATCCAGAAATCTGAATCCCTGACCCCTGTTTCTATCGCCGAGCCACACATTTATCCTCCACCTCACTCTATTCCTATTCTCACTGTCACGTGGCACAGGCATTAATCCTGAGATGACTACCTTTGTGGTCCTGCTTCTCAACTTCCTTCCTAACTCCCTGTAGTCTGTTTTCAGGACCTCCTCCCTTTTCCTGCCTATGTTGTTGGTACCAACATGTACCACGACCTCTGGATGTTCTCCCTCCCACTTCAGGAAATCGTGGACGCGATCAGAAACATCCCGGATCCTGGCACCTGGGAGACAAGCTACCATTTGTGTTTCTTTCCTGTGTCCACAGAATCACTTGTCTGTCCCCTAACTATAGAGTGCCCTATCACTGCAGCAATCCTCTTCCTTTCCCTACTCTTCTGAGCCACAGGGCCAGTCTCTGTGCCAGATGAGTGGCCACTTTTGCTTCCCCCATGTAGGCTGTCTTCTCCCAATAGTACTCAAACAGGAGTACTTATTGTTAAGGGGTACAGCCACTGGAGTACTCCCTAGTATCTTCCTATTGCCCTTCCCTCTCCTGACTGTTACCCACTTATCTGTCTTCTGAGGCCCTGGTGTGACTACCTGACTATAGCTCCTCTCTATCAGCTCCTCAGTGTCCCTGACCAGTCAAAGGTCATGGAGCTGCATCTCCAGTTCCCTAACCCTGTCCCTAAGGAGCTGCAGCTTGATGCACGTGGCGCGGATGTGGCCATCCGGGAGGCTGAGAGTCTCCCAGACTTCCCACATCTGACACCAAGCACAGAACACTGGCCTCACACACATACTTTTGTCTGTATTCTACACAGTTAACCTACCTCGCCTCGACTGGTTGAGCCATAGCCTTCCTACTCTGTTTCCCTCAGAAACCCACTCTATAAAGTTGTCTCCTTTTAAACTCTTCTTGCTGTTCCTACTGGCTGACGTTCACGTGCTTGCGCAGTGATGCCCTGATTAAACCGCTGAAGAAATAACCGCCTCCTTTTAAACTTTTAATCTCTTAGGTTTAGGAGCAGAAGTAGGCCATTTGGCCCATTGAGCCTGCTCTGCTATTCAATCATAGACTGATCCACTTCATGCAGTCATCTTCACTCCCTTGCCATCTCCCCATACCCTTTGATGCCCTGGCTACTCAAGAACCTATCTATCTCCGCCTTAAATACACCCAATGACTTGGCCTCCACAACTGCTCGTGGCAACAAATTCCACAGATTTTCCACTGTCTGACTAAAGTAATTTCTCTGTATCTCAGTTCTAAAAGGACGTCCTTCAATCCTGAAGTCGTGCCCTCTTGTCCTAGAATCCCTTACCGTGGGAAATAACTTTGCCATATCTCATCTGTTCAGGCCTTTTAATATTTGGGATGTTTCTATGAGATCCCCCCTCATTCTCCTGAACTCCAGGGAATACAGCCCAAGAGCTGTCAGACATTCCTCATACGGTAACCCTCTCATTCCTGGAATCATTCTCGTGAATCTTCTCTGAACCCTCTTCAATGTCAGCATATCCTTTCTAAAAGAAGAAGCCCAAAACTGCTCCAAGTGTGGTCTCACGAGTGCCTTATAGAGCCTCAACATCACATCCCGGCTCTTATATTCTATCCCTCTAGAAATGAATGCCAACATTGCATTTGCCTTCTTCACAACTGACTCAACCTGCAGGTTAACCTTTAGGGTATCTTGCTCAAGGGCTCCCAAGTCTCTTTGCATCTCTGCATTTTGAATTCTCTCCCCATCTAAGTCTGCCCTTTTATTTCTTCCACCAAAGTGCATGACCATACACTTTCCAACATGATATTTCATTTGCCACTTTAGGACCCAATTAGGACCAAAATGTTTTTCCTTCACTTGCTTCACCTCATCCTTACCTTTATCACTAGCTTCCGATTTAATTTCTGGTTTACCCTGACTATCAATCCTACTCTTTTGGAAAGTTTTACTTGGAGTAAACTTACTCTTGTGGATTAGAGCAAACTCATCTGCTAATTTAGCAGACTCTCGCAACGTGGTAGTGTCTTTTTCATCCAAATATACCTTTATGTTATTAAGGATGCACCTTTTAAATTCCTTAGTTAAAACCAACTCTTTCAAGTTGTCATAACCTCTATTCACATTTTTAGATGTGCACCATTGCTCAAAACACATAGATTTGTCATAAGCAAATTCCACATAAGTCTGGTTCACAGATTTCTTCAGATTCCTAAATCTTTGTCTATAAACTTCCGGAACCAATTCATAAGCTTTAAGTATAACTTGCTTCACAGTATCATAATTAGCTGCCTGTTCACCAGTTAAGGCCGTATAAACCTGTTGTGCTTTACCTTTAATTACACTTTGTAAAAGGACAAGCCAGCCCTCTTTCAGTCACTGAACTCCAAGCAACTTTCTCAAAATGCTGGAAGTATTTATCCACTTCTGCCTCATTAAATGGAGGAACTAATTTAACTTTCTGACTAGCAATAAATGATACAACTGGTTTCCTAGAACCAGCTTGATCCTCGAGCCTTAACCTCACTATTGCTTGCTCAAATTCCCTCTTTTTCTCTGCTTTAGCTTCAAATTGTCTTTGATTTTCTGTAGCTTCTCTCTCTTTATCTCTTTCCCTTTCCACCACCTCTACTTTAAATCTCTCTAACTTCATTTGCTCCGGTTGTAGCTGTATCTCAAACTTTACTTACTGGAAACTTCTCTAACATCTTCTCATCAAAGTCCCCCTTAGTTATGTAGTACCCAGCTATTTTCCTCTGAATCACTGTCTTTGTCATTGCCGTTGTTATCCCTGTAAGCTTCAATTCTTTAACAATTTCCAGCACCTCACCCTTTTTTGCTTTCTCTAATGCCACAAGGGTTGATGATACCAGAAAGTTCCCAACATCCATTGCTGCTGATTTTCACACACAAATCAATCAAACAAAAGAAATCGGGTGTTTTCCCTTTCCCAATCAGATCAATAATTAAACAATCAATAAGCTCTAAATTTGTTCATATCTGGATGAGCCCCCAATTTTTGTTATGTACCAGCAGCAATAGATATGAAAATTGAGTCAGGTTTTTATAAATAAACAACAAAATTTATTAACCTCTACTCAGAAACATAGAAAAGTAAACAAATGAGTAACTTAAATGGAAATTAACAGTGTTATGCGTCTATAGTTATCCAACAGTCGAACTTAGAGACAATTCTTAGCAGATCTTACTCAAACACAGTCATAAAGTGGTAGTTTAAGAAGTCCATATGATTCATAAAGTAAGTGAGATGAGAGACTTCCTGAAACCAGTGATGAAGCGATTCTTGAAGAAAAGACAAAATTGTTGACGCAGATCCCAGCTGAGAAATGCCTTTTCCAAAGAGATCACGAAGGATAAGATTTCTCAAAGTAACTAACCTTTCGCCGGAGGTGGTCACTGCACGACATCTGAGACCATGCAGGGGTTAACCAAAAGTGTGTGCTACCATCCACGTCAATCACGTTCGAGACACACAGAACGCAGTTGATTTCTACCCAATTCTTTGGGTTCGTACGAAGTGGGCAATTCTCTCTTCCCCCCTTCTACAATTACATAACCACTGACTGTGACTCCCCTGCAACACAACTATGCAACAAACTACAGTCTCCCCTTTTATACCGGCTGGAACATGCCATCACGTGACATCACATCACCCCACTATCATGAGACAATTACAGCATACCAATATCATGACACAATTACATCATGCTCATGAGAAACTCATGGGACAGGTAACAGTATACATCAATAATAAATATACTTCGAACTTTGCAAAGAGTAAGTCATTATTGAAGCTCTGCAAGTCCTGTCACACTCTCTAATAAGCATGGTCAGCATTGAACAGCTTATCTGAGACAGCATCACTGCATTGGTGGAATAATGTAAGAGGTGTTCATTTGTCCTTTCCTATGTCTACAACATGGAAAGCTGAAATAAACACAAGAGGTTCTGTAGATACTGGAAATCCAGAGCAACATACAAGCTGCTGGAGAAACTCAGAAGGTCAGGCAGCATCAATGAAGGAAGCCTACCTTTGGCTAATTCTGTTCACTAGCATGTACTGATTAGAAATGTAACTGTCTCAACTTTAAACATAGTTAATAATTAAATTGCTTCTACCTTTGAGGCAAGGAGCTCCAGAGGCCCTCAATTCTGAGGAAACTCTTCCTTTTCTTAATTTTTAGTGATTTATTCTAAAACAGTGTCCTCTGGTCTGAGGCACACCCATGAGGGGGCTAATCATCCCGGCACACAATCACACACACAAACTCACTTCTCAACTTGTTGACCTTTCCTAATGGGATACACAGAAGAAAGAACTTTTGCCTCACAGTTTCACTGATGATGTGTGGCGTTTGTGCATTCTCTCTGTGACCATGTGGGTTTCTTCCAGTTTTCTGACACACGCCAAACATAAAACCGTAAGACATATGGTCTTATAGAAGTGGAATTAAGCAATTCAGCCCATCAAGTCTGCTCCACCATTCCATCATGGCTGATCCCAGATCCTTTTTAACCCATACACCTGCCTTCTCGCCATATTCTTTGATGACCTGAATAATCAGGAAACTATCATCTTCTGCCTTAAATATACCCACAGACTTGGCTTCCAGTGCAGTCTGTGGCAGAGCATAGGATTCTATCTTGTTAATCAGCCTTAAGTGTGGCACTTCATCAAATGTTTTCTGAAAATTCAAGTAAATGACATCCACTGCCTCTCCTGTGTCCAGCCTGCTTGTTACTTCCTCTAAAATCTCTAAAAGATTGGTCAGGCAAATTTCCCTTCAGAGAAACCATTCTGACATGTGGGTTGGTAGGTAAATTATCCAGTTTTAAATTGCCCTCAGAGTGATTGTGAATGATTGAATCTGTGTGGATTTGATGGGGATTTGCAATGAATAAAATGTGGTATAAGTGGCTACTTGATGGTTAGCCATGAGACCTGTTGTGTTGCATGAGTAAATGTGAACTAAAGTGTATAGAATAGTCCAGATGTAGTAAAACTTTACTTTTGTGATAAACCCCTTTTAGAATCCTGGTCATACAAAATGGAAGTGACTATTTGGCCCACCATATTTATGCTGATCAGTGGGCACCCATCCATATTCATCGCATCTTCTAGCACTTGGCCCACAGCTTTCTGTGCCTGAATGATTGTTCTGCAAAGGTTCAATATGACATGCTTTTTACATTTGACTGACTTCCATATATAATGCTGAACACGAGGGTCACTTCATTACAGCTTCAACTGGCACTTCAAATTCTATCAGCAGCTCTGCTGCACACCTCTGTTTATGGGTATATTCCCGATACTTGCAATGTTTTAGATGAAAAATGGATTTCCCTCAAATCCCAACGCCTTTAAGAATTTTGCAGGACTCTCCTCTGATAAGACTGAAGTTATAATATGGGTCGCTGAACTGTCACTGTTTGGCCTGGCAAAATACTCACTCAGGCTAGCGCAGTAACTGATGGCAGAGAGGCTATAAAGTGGTTTGCTGAATTGGCACTGTCAGCTGGGCAGGTATTGAATTTCCCAGATATTGAATTAAGATGAATTGAATTGTGCAGCTGTTAAGATTAATTGAATTGTTCAGATGAATTGAATTGTGGAGATGTTGTGCAGATGTTGAGAATCGTGCAGCAAGTTGGCAACAAGTTGTTGAATTCATGGACAAGCTGGGCAAGAAGCCACACCACAAATGCTTGAATCTCAATAACAGTGGGCTCACCGTGAATGAGATTGTCCAGTTGGGTAAGTTAATCTGATTTATTTCAATTCTTCACAGATGTTTTTGGCAAAGATTTAATGCCCTTTTTGTGACTTGCTGTATCAGATCAAAAAGCAGCCTCAACTACATTGCCCATGTCTCTGTAAACATGTTCCCTCACAAAATTCTTGCCTATCAAGTCCTATTTGTTAACAAATTTGTGTTGTTCTTACCTGAAATTCTGAATCCTTTCAGATTCTGTTGCCAGACAACTTTGAAATTACTTTTAGATGTTACTGATATCTATCGTGATTATAAAAATATTCTGTCCTTTTGTAACCTGATCACAGCATTCCATTCAAGTGCCCTTATGTTATTCATGTGGAAGGGCCTGCATTTTTTTTTATCATCTATTCTGTTGTAATTATGTAATCGGAGCATCATGTGTAATGCCTTAAACTTTTCTTTCAGTGCCCTGATCCCACAACCCTCCAATTGCATTTTTGTATTACAATATGCAAAAACAAGGAGTTACTTTCCTAATGCACTACTAAAATTCTCTCAGCCCTTCCACTGTCTCTGCATTAGAGATAGTGGATGGTCCTAGTTGTCTTTAGTTCCTCCTGCAAACTTCAATCAATAACAATTGATTCTTTAATTCTCCTTGGCTCCTGTCTGAACTTGACCCAAGCAAGCTATTATGGCACTTAACCCCAAAAATTAATTTTGGAGCACATTTTTATGTCAATGCTGAAATCACTAACTTGTACTTTCTTGCCTTCTCCTCCTTCCTTACCTCAGACTGTGTTGAAATCCTTTGTAATGCCTTTGGAAATGTGTTTCCCACTCACCTGTCTCAATTTACTTTGCTTGCTGCCTGTGTCTTAATTGTCTTATTTGCTCCTAAACGTATGTGCTGCTTTCCATTCATGCCTGGTAAATTGGTACCTTTATCTCATCAGTCTGAGACCTGTGTAATATTGAGCATTGGGTAATAGGTTTTGGGTTGCCAAATACTGGCTGAACATGTTCAGTAAATGGCTGGGTCCTTGGATGTGTTGATTTACAGAAAGACTTTGGGCTGCAAGTTTATAGGTCCTTCATGAATCTTTGAGCCATGCATTTAGCTCTCTGATCACAATAATTCTGTCCCAATTTGCCTATGGCTCAGGTAACAATCCTGAGGTTATTACCTTTTTGGTTCTACATTTTAATTTGGTCCTTGCTGTTCAAATTCCATAAGACCATAAGATATAGGAGTAGAATTAGGCAATTTGGCCCATCGAGTTTGCTCCACCATTTCATCATGGCTGATCCAATTTTCTTGTCAGCCTCATTCTCCTGACTTCTCCCCATACCCTATCATGCCTTGACCAATCGAGAATCTATCAATCTCTGCATTAAATATAAATTAAGACTTGGACTCCACAAGCTTCAGTGGCAATGAATTCCACAGATTCATCACTTTCTGGCTAAAGAACTTCCTCCTCATCTCTGTTTAAAAGGATGCCTCTCTATTCTGAGGCTGTATCCTCTGGTCTCAGACTCCCCCACCATAGGAAACATCCTCTCCACATCCACTCTATCAAGGCCTTTCACAATTTGATATGTTTTGATTAGGTCACCCCTCAATTTTTCTAAATTCGAGAGAATTTAGGCAATCCAGGCAACATCCTTGTAAATCTCCTCTGCACCCTTTCTATGGTTTCCACATCCTTCCTATAGTGAGGTGACCAGAACTGAGCATAGTACTCCAAGTGGAGTCTGACCAGAGTCCTATTTAGCTGCAACATTACCTCTTGGTTCCTAAATTCAAACCCACGATTGATGAAGGCCAATGCACCGCATGTTTTCTTAACCACAGATTCTTGAAAGATCAGTACTAATGCCTCCACAATCTCTTCAGTCACCTCTTTCAGAACCCTGAGGTATATACCATCTGGTGACTTGTCTACTTTCAGACCTTTCAGTTTCCCAAGAACCTTCTCCCTATTGATGGCAAATTGGAAGACCCCTGAGACTTAGAACTTCCACCACACTGTTAGTGAAGACTGATGCAAACTACTTATTAAAACTACTGCCATTTCCTTGCCCCCCATTACGACTTTTCCAGCATCATTTTTCAGCAGTCCAATATCCACTCTCACCTCTCTTTTACATTTTATGTATCTGAAGAAACTTTTTGTAACTTCTTTAATATTCCATCTTTACCCTTTTAATGACTTTTTTTAGTTGCCTTCTGTTTGTTTAAAACTGCCCCAATCATCTAACTTCCCACTAATTTTGGTTGTGACTTTAGCTTCTCCTCAGATTTGAGGGTGAATTCGATCATATTATGATCACATGCCCCTGTGGGTTCTTTTACCTAAAGCTCTCTAATCAATTCTAGTTCATTGCACAGCATCCAGTCCAGAATAGTGGATCCCCCTCCTGTAATGCAGCACCACTTGATTTTTCCAATCTACCTGCATATTGAAGTCCCCCATGACAGAAGTCCCCAACCACTTTGGTTGCAAGAACAGGAAAACAGATTATTATCTGAACGGTGGCCGATTAGGAAAAGGGGAGATGCAATGAGACCTGGGTGTCATTGTACACCAGTGGTACATGCAGGTGGGCATGCAGGTACAGCAGGCGGTGAAAAAGACAAATGGTATGTTAGCATTCATAGCAAAAGGATTTGAGTACAGGAGCAGGGAGGTTCTACTGCAGTTGTACAAGGCCTTGGTGAGACCGCACCTAGAATATTGTGTGCAGTTTTGGTCCCCTAATCTGAGGAAAGACATTCTTGCCATAGAGGGAGTACAGAGAAGGTTCACCAGATTGATTCCTGGGATGGCAGGACTTTCATATGAAGAAAGACTGGATCGACTAGGCTTATACTCACTGGAATTTAGAAGATTGAGGGGGATCTTACTGAAATGTATAAAATTCTAAAGGGATTGGACAGGCTAGATGCAGGAAGATTGTTTCCGATGTTGGGGAAGTCCAGAACGAGGGGTCACAGTTTAAGGATAAAGGGGGAAGCCTTTTAGGACCGAGATGAGGAAAAACTTCTTCACACAGAGAGTGGTGAATCTGTGAAATTCTGTGCCACAGGAAACAGTTGAGGCCAGTTCATTGGCTATATTTAAGAGGAAGTTAGATATGGCCCTTGTGGCTAAAGGGATCGGGGGTATGGAGAGAAAGCAGGTACAGGGTTCTGAGTTGGATGATCAGCCATGATCATACTGAATGGCGGTGCAGGCTCAAAGGGCCGAATGGCCTACTCCTGCACCTATTTTCTATGTTTCTATGTTTCTATGACTATTGTAACTTTGCTCTTTTGATATGCATTTTCTCCCTCCTCTTGTAATTTGAGAAACTACATTTTTCAAATTTAGGGTCGGAATGATATGGATCCCACTGGGAAGTTGGGATGTCTCGACCACCCGAACCCTGATCTGTGTAAATACTGCCCCCATGCAATTAGCCTTTGGCAAGAAATAAGAGATTGCACACTGCATACAATTATAAAGAAAGTATATTTACAAATTTCAGCTTTATCGAACAGTTAGTAGGAAAATGAAAAGAAAAAAATAAATAGGTCTGATTACAGTTAACCCAGTCCAAATGTGCGTATAAGTCGGAGCTCATCTTGAAATTGTCTTTAACTCACGCGTTGGACCCTCGATCTGCATAAAAGCACACAACAGCTTCTGAATGTCGCTCGAAACCCATCTCAAACAAATGGGTTCCCCCATGGGTGTATTTGTTCTTCCTCCTTGAAGCCATTCGACCCTCAACCCGCTCCAGTCTCCATCACAAAAACCTCTCTGCCCAGCGTTCTCTGGAACTTTCTCCCAATTCCGCCATCCTGACATTCCGAAGTTGAACAACATAGCCCCTTATCTTTAGCTCAAACTCAAACATGCTAAAAGCAGAACAGACTGCTCTTACAGAACTGCTAAAATGTAATACCTATGCATAGCAGTAAAAATCTCGACCACCTGAACACTGAACTGTACAAATACTGTGTAAATACTGCCCCCATGCAATTAGCCTTTGGCAAGAAATTCAGCTTTATCGAACTGTTAGTAGGAAAAAGAAAGGGAGAAAGACCCATTACAGCTAACCCAGTCCAAGTCAGAGCTCATCTTGATGTTGTTTTTAGCTCGCGTGCTGGACCCACGGTCTGGTGAAAACACAAACCACCTTCCGAATGGTGCTTGAAATCCAACTCAAACAAATGGGCTCCCCCAAGGGAATATTGGTCCTTCCTCCTTGAAGCCATTCATCTGCACAAAGCACTTTGTGCAACAGGGATGACATCCTCAGCCATCTTCCCTCCTTTGTCTCAGCCCCCACCAATATCCGTCACTAAAACCTCTTTGCCCAATGTTCTCTAGAACCTTCTTCCAATTCCAACATCCTGATTGGCTGACACAACATTTCTAGGTTGAGCAACATATAGTCCCTTTAGCTCAAACACGAACATGCTAAAACAGACCAGACTGCTCTTACAGAATTGCTAAAATGAAATACTTGACAGCATGTAGTTAAAATCTTAACCAGGGTGTGTTACATGTGTATGCCTACTGAAACACAGTGTTCAGGTAACTCTCTTTCCCTGCTGCATCACAGTGTTTCAAGCTCAGATTCCAGATCATCAACTTTGAGCCTGAGTTCCTCAGGCAGCCAACACTTGCTGCAGATGTGGTCACTGGGAACCACAATGGGGTCCACTAGCTCCTACATCATGCAGCTACAACATGTCACCCTATTTTATTTAGTTATAGTTCAGTATCTTTTTAGTTAACTACTGTATATAAAAAGCTTATTTATTCTTACCTGCTACTCATTTGTGCCTCCTTGCTGAGGCCTCTCTAACCAAAGCTTCATTTCTCCACTCTAACACTATCCACTGCAGCAAAGGCCACCCCACTTAAACCTCACTTCTTTCTATTGGCTCAGGTGAAACTCACACGCAATGAAACTTGCTTTTCAATAGTTTCTATTCTATTCTCACTACACTAAAGTAATCTCAAGTATTCTTCTTTCTTGTCAACGAAACTTACTAATCATGCCAGCTGCATTTTCTTCCAGATTGTTAATTTGGATGATGAATAATCTCTATGGTCTTGGGCCTCTGAAAAAAACCCCTCCATTTCCACCCAATGACTTCATCACCAAGCCAATTTTATATCCACTTGCAACACATAGAAAATGCTGGAAGAACTCAGCAGGCCAGACAGCCTCTGTGGAAAAGAGTAAACAGTTGACATTTCAGGCTTCATTTTATGTGTGTTGTGTTAGATTTCTAGAATCTGATATTTTCTCATGTTTGCTATATCCAGTTGGCTTGTTTACCCTGGAACTCATGTGAACTCACTTTCCAGACTAGTCAACCATGCAAAACCTTGTCAAAGGCCTTGCTACAGTCTGTGTAGATAATGCCCATTGTCCTGTCTTCATTAATCCTTTAAAGAAAATTATAGTCAGTGCCACAGTGATTTCCACCCATCCTCGCCTCAAAATTCCAGGATGTATCCAATCTGGTCCTGGTGACTTATCCTCTTGGAGTCAGCAAATTTTTCTTATGCCTTATGCTTAAAAGAAGTAGTCTAAATTCTCTTGTATATTATTAGAGAAGCAAGAGAGTGGAAATGCCAGAATGTGGGGCAAGGATCAATCTGCTGGAGAAACTCAGCAGGTTGAGCAGCATCTGTAGGAGGAGAGGAATTTGCTGATTTTTTTCATGTCGAATTCCTGTGTCGGGATTTTAGATTTTATCAGGACTCTATTATTAATTTGGAAATACCTTTATCCTTGTGAAGACAGATAAAGTGCTTGCTAGTATATTAACATTTATGTGGAAATTCCCACTCTTACCCTCGATAAGCCTCAAAACCATCCATGTGCCAATCACAACATTATCCAGAAGGAAAAAGTTGCTGGTGAGTGCCTTAGAACCATAGAAAATTACAGCACAGAAACAGGCCTTTTGGCCATTCTTGGCTGTGCCGAACTATTTTTCTGCCCAGTCCCACTGACCTGCACCTGGACCATATTGCTCCATACACCTCACCCATGTACCTGTCTAAGTTTTTCTTAAATGTCAAAAGTGAGCCTGCATTCACCACTTCATTTGGCAGCTCATTCCACACTCCCATCACTCTCTGTGTGAAGAAGTCCCCCAGTCCCCCCCAATGTTCCCTTTAAACTTTTCCCCTTTCACCCTTAACCCATGTCCTCTGTTTTTTGATCTCCCCTAACTTCAGTGGAAAAAGCCTGCTTGCATTCACTCTTATCTATACCCATCATAATTTTATATACCTCTATCAAATCTCCCCTCATTTTTCTACGCTCCAGGGAATAAAGTCCTAACCTATTCAACCTTTCTCTGTAACTCAGTTTCTCAAGTTCTGGCAACATCCTTGTAAACCTTCTCAGTACTCTTTCGACCTTATTAATATCCTTCCTGTAATTCGGAGACCAAAACTGCACACAATACTCCAAATTTGGCCTCACCAATGCCTTATACAACCTCACCATAACATTCCAACTCTTATACTCAATACTTTAATTTATAAAGGCCAATGTACTAAAAACTCTCTTTTCTACCCTATCTACCTGTGACGCCACTTTTAGGGAATTTTGTATCTGTATTCCCAGATCCCTCTGTTCTACTGCACTCGTCAGTGCCCTACCATTTACCTTGTATGTTCTACCTTGGTTTTTCCTTCCAAAGTGCAATACCTCACACTTGTCTGTATTAAACTCCATCTGCCATTTTTCAGCCCATTTTTTCCAGCTGGTCCAAATCCCTGTGCAAGTGTTGTAAACCTTCCTCACTGTCCACTACACCTCCAATCTTTGTATCATCAGCAAATTTGCTGATCCAATTTACCACATTATCAACCAGATCATTGATATAGATGACAAATAATGATGGACCCAGCACTGATCCCTGTGGCACACCACTATTCACAGGCCTCCACTCAGAGAAGCAGTCCTCCACTACCACTCTCTGACTTCTCCCATTGAGCCAAGCCAATGTCTAATCTAATTTACTACCTCACCATGTATACCTAGCGACTGAATCTTCCTAACTAACCTCCCATGTTGGACCTTGTCAAAAGCCTTACTGAAATCCATGTAGACAACATCTACTGCCTTCCCTTCATCCACTTCCCTTGTAACCTCCTCAAAAAGCTCGACTAGATTTGTTAAACATGACTTACCACGCACAAAGCCATGTTGACTCTCCCTGATAAGTCCCTGTTTATCTAAATACTTGTAGATCCTATCTCTCAGTACTCCTTCCAATAATTTACCTACTACCAACGTCAAACTTAACGGCCTATAATTTCCCGGATTACTTTTAGAGCCTTCTTTAAACAACGGAACAACATGAGCTATCCTCCAATCCTCCGACACCTCACCCGTAGATACCGACATTTTAAATATATCTGTCAGGGCCCCTGTAATTTCAGCACTAGTCTCCTTCAAGGTCCGAGGGAATACCCTGTCAGGTCCTGCGGATTTATCTACTCTGATTTGCCTCAAGATAGCAAACACCTCCTTCTCTTCAATCTGTATAGGTTCCATGACCTCACTACTTGTTTGCCTTATTTCCATTGACTCCATGCCAGTTTCCTTAGTAAATACAGATGCAAAAAACCATTTTAAGATCTCCCCCATTTCTTTTGGTTCCATACATAGCCGACCCCTCTGATCGTCAAGAGGACCAATTTTATCCCTTACTATCCTTTTGCTCTTAATATACCTGTAGAAGTTCTTTGGATTATCCTTCACCTTGACTGCCAGAGCTACCTCATGTCTTCTTTTAGCCCTCCTGATTTCTTTCTTAAGTTTTTTTTGCACTTTTTATGCTCCTCAAGTACCTTATTTGCTCCCTGTTTCCTAGACATGTTACCCATCTCTCTCTTCTTCTTTATCAGAGTTCCAATATCTCTAGAGAACCAAGGTTCCTTATTCTTATTCACTTTGTCTTTAATCCTGACCGGAACATACAAACTCTGCACTCTCAAAATTTCTCCTTTGAAGGCCTCCCACTTACTAACAACAACCTTGCCAGAAAACAACCTGTCCCAATCCACGCTTTTTAGATCCTTTCTCATTTCACCAAATTTGGCCTTCTTCCAGTTTAGAACCTCAACCCGACGACCAGATCTATCTTTATCCATGATCAAGTTGAAACTAATGGTGTTATGATCACTGGAACCGAAGTGTTCCCCTACACACACTTCCGTCTCCTGTCCTAACTCGTTTCCTAATAGGCGATCTAATGTTGCATCCTCTCTAGATGGTACCTGTATATACTGATTTAGAAAACTTTCCTGAACACATTTTACAAACTCTAACCTGTCTAGACCTTTAATAGTATGGCAGTCCCAATCAATATGTGGAAAATTAAAATCCCCTACTATTACAACTTTATGTTTCCTGCAGTTGTCTGCTACCTCTCTGCAGATTTGCTCCTCCAGTTCTTGCTGACTATTGGGTGGTCTATAATACAACCCCATTAATGTGGTCATACCTTTCCTGTTTTTCAGCTCCACCCATATGGCCTCGGTAGACAAGCCCTCTAATCTGTCCAGCCTGAGTATTATAGACCACCTAATGGGGAGCGAGAATTGGAGGAGCAAATTTGCAAGGAGATAGCAGATATTTGTAGTAAGCACAGGGTTGTGATTGTGGGAGATTTTAATTTTCCACACATAGACTGGGAAGCCCATACTGTAAAAGGGATAGATAGTTTGGAGTTTGTAAAATGTGTGCAGGATAGTTTTTTGCAGCAATACATGGAGGTACCAACTAGAGAAGGGGCAGTGTTGGATCTTCTGTTAGGGAATGAAATAGGTCAGGTGATGGAGGTATGTGTTGGGGAGCACTTTAGGTCCAGTGATCACAATGCCATTAGTTTCAATATAATTATGGAGAAAGATAGAACTGGACCCAGGGTTGAGATTTTTGATTGGAGAAAGGCTAACTTTGAGGAGATGTGAAAGGATTTAGGAGTGGATTGGGACAATTTGTTTTATGGGAAGGAAGTAATAGAGAAATGGCGGTCATTTAAAGGTGAAATTTTGAGGGTACAGAATCTTTATGTTCCTGTTAGGTTGAAAGGAAAGGTTAAAAGTTTGAGAGAGTCATAGTTTTCAAGGGATATTGGAAACTTGGTTAGGAAAAAGCGAGATATCTACAAAAAATATAGGCAGCATGGAGTAAATGGGGTGCTGGAGGAATATAAAGAATGTAAGAAGAATCTTAAGAAAGAAATTAGAAAAGCTAAAAGAAGATATGAGGTTGCTTTGGCAAGTAAGGTGAAAATAAATCCAAAGGGTTTCTACAGTTATATTAATAGCAAAAGCATAGTGAAGGATAAAATTGGTCCCTTAGAGAATCAGAGTGGACACCTGTGTGTGGAGCCGAAAGAGATGGGGGAGATTTTGAACAATTTCTTTTCTTCGGTATTCACCAAGGAGGAGGATATTGAATTGTGTAAGGTAAGGGAAACAAGTAGGGAAGTTATGGAAACTATGACGATTAAAGAGGAGGAAGTACTGGCGCTTTTAAGGAATCTAAAAGTGGATAAATCTCCAGATCCTGACAGGATATTCCCCAGGACCTTGAGGGAAGTTAGTGTAGAAATAGCAGGGGCTCTGACAGAAATATTTCAAATGTCATTAGAAATGGGGATGGTGCCAGAGAATTGGGGTATTGCTCATGTGGTTCCATTGTTTAAAAAGGGTTCTAATGTGAGTAAACCTAGCAATTATAGGCCTGTCAGTTTGATGTCAGTGGTGGGTAAGTTAATGGAAAGTATTCTTAGAGATGGTATATACAATTATCTGGATAGACGGGGTCTGATTAGGAACAGTCAGCATGGATTTGTGCGTGGAAGGTCATTTTTGACAAATCTTATTGAATTTTTTGAAGAGGTTACGAGGAAAGTTGATGAGGGTAAAGCAGTGGATGTTGTCTATATGGACTTCAGTAAGGTCTTTGACAAGGTTCCGCACGGAACATTAGTTAGGATGGTTCAATTGTTAGGTATTAATATTGAAGTAGTAAAATGGATACAACTGTGGCTGGATGGGAGATGCCAGAGAGTAGTGGTGGATAACTGTTTGTCAGGTTGGAGGCCGGTGACTAGAGGTGTGCCTTAGGGATCTGTACTGGGTCCAATGTTGGTTGTCATATACATTAATGATCTGGATGATGGGGTGGTAAATTGAATTAGTAAGTATGCAGATGATACTAAGGTAGGTGGTGGTGTGGATAATGAAGTAGGTTTTCAAAGTTTCAGAGAGATTTAGGCCAGTTAGAAGAGTGAGCTGAACGATGGCAGATGGAGTTTAATGCTGATAAGTGTGAGGTGCTACATTTTGGTAGGAATAATCCAAATAGGACATACATGGTAAATGGTAGGGCATTGAAGAATGCAGTAGAATAGAGTGATCTAGGAAGAATGGTGCATAGTTCCCTGAAAGTGGAATCTCATGTGGATAGGGTGGTGAAGAAAGCTTTTGGTATGCTGGCCTTTATAAATCAGAGCATTGAATATAGGAGTTGGGATGTAATGTTAAAATTGTACAAGGCATTGATAAGGCCGAATTTGGAGTATTGTGTACAGTTCTGGTCACTGAATTATAGGAAAGATGTCAACAAAGTACAGAGAGTACAGAGAAGATTTTCTAGAATGTTACCTGGGTTTCAGCACCTAAGTTACGGGGAAAGGTTGAACAAGTTAGGCCTTTATTCTTTGGAGTGTAGAAGGTTGAGGGGGGACTTGATAGAAGTATTTTTAGTTATGAGGGGAATAGATAGCGTTGACGTGGATAAGCTTTTTCCATTGAGAGTAGAGGAGATTCAAACAAGGGGACATGATTTGAGAGTTAGGAGGCAAAAGTTTAAGGGTAACATGAGGGGGAATTTCTTTACTCAGAGTGGTAGCTGTGTGGAACGAGCTTACAGTAGAAGTGGTAGAGGCAGGTTCGGTATTGTCATTTAAAGTAAAATTGGATAGGTATATGGACAGGAAAGGAATGGAGGGTTATGGGCTGAGTGTGGGTCAGTGGGACTAAGTGAGAGTAAGCGTTCAGCACCGACTAGAAGGGCCGAGATGGCCTGTTTCAGTGCTGTAATTGTTATGTGGTTATATGAGCACTGCTGTAACATTTTCCCTGACTAGCAATGCCAGCCCCCCATCCTTCATCCCGCTGCCTCTTATCACGTCTGAAACATCGGAATCCTGGAACTTTAAGCTGCCAGTCCTGCCCCTCCTGTAGCCAAGTTTCACTAATGGCTCTAATGTCATAATTCCATGTGTTAATCCATGCCTTCAGCTTGTCAGCCTTCCCCACAATATTCCTCGTATTGAAATAGACACACCTCAGAAGATTATTACCACCACACTTCCATTTGTGACTTTACATGAACCTTTAATATCATTTATTTCCCCCCCCCCCCCCCGCTCCACTATCTACTCTGGCACTCTGGTTCCCATCCCCCTGCAAATCTCATTTAAACCCCACCTCCCAATAGCAGTAATAAACCTCCCTGCAAGGATATTGGTCCCCCTGTAGTTCAGGTGTAACCCATCTCTTTTGTACAGGTCCCCCAGAAGAGGTCCCAATGACACTGAAATCTGAAACCCTGCCCCCTACACCAGTTCCTCAGCCATATGTTCATCCTCCAGAGCATCCTATTCTTACCCTCACTGGCACGTGGCACAGGTAGCATTCCTGAGATTACCACCCTTGAGGTCCTGCTTTTTAACTTCCTACCAAGCTCTCTATACTCACTCTTAGAACATAGAATAGTACAGCACATTACAGGCCCTTCGGCCCACAATGTTGTGCCGACCCTCAAACCCTGCCTCCCATATAACCCCCCACCTTAAATTCATCCACAAACCTGTCTAACAGTCTCTTAAACTTCACTAGTGTATCTGCCTCCACCACTGACTCAGGCAGTGCATTCCACGCACCAACCACGCTCTGAGTGAAAAACCTTCCTCTGATATCCCCCTTGAACTTCCCTCCCCTTACCTTAAAGCCATGTCCCTAGGGAAGAGGCACTAGCTGTCCACTCTGTCTATTCCTCTTAATATCTTGTACACCTCTATCAAATCTCCTCTCATCCTCCTTCTCTCCAAAGAGTAAAGCCCTAGCTCCCTTAATCTCTGATCATAATCCATACTCTCTAAACCAGGCAGCATCCTGGTAAATCTCCTCTGTACCCTTTCCAATGCTTCCACATCCTTCCGATAGTGAGGCAAACAAAACTGTACACAGTACTTCAAGTGTGGCTTAACTAGAGTTTTATAGAGCTGCATCATTACATCGCGTCTCTTAAACTCTATCCTTCGACTTATGAAAGCTAACACCCCATAAGCTTTCTTAACTACCCTATCTACCTGTGAGGCAACTTCCACGGATCTGTGGACATGTACCCCCAGGTCCCTCTGCTCCTCCACACTACCAACTATCCTGCCATTTACTTTGTACTCTGCCTTGGAGTTTGTCCTTCCAAAGTGTACCACCTCACACTTCTCTGGGTTGAACTCCATCTGCCACTTCTCAGCACATTTCTGCATCCTATCAATGTCTCTCTGCAATCTTCGACAATCCTCTACACTATCTACAACACCACCAACCTTTGTGTCGTCTGCAAACTTGCCAACCCACCCTTACCCCACATCCAGGTCGTTAATAAAAATCACGAAAAGTAGAGGTCCCAGAACAGATCCTTGTGGGACACCACTAGTCACAACCCTCCAATCTGAATGTTATCCCTCCACCACAATCCTCTGCCTTCTGCAGGCAAGCCAATTCTGAATCCACCTGGCCAAACTTCCCTGGATCCCATGCCTTCTGACTTCCTGAATAAGCCTACCGTGTGGAACCTTGTCTAATGCCTTACTAAAATCCATGTAGATCAAATCCACTGCACTACTCTCATCTATATGCTTGTCATCTCCTCAAAGAACTCTATCAGGCTTGTTAGGCACGATCTGCCCTTCACAAAGCCATGCTGACTGTCCCTGATCAGATCATGATTCTCTAAATGCCCATAGATCCTATCTGTAAGTATCTTTTCCAACAGCTTTCCCACCACCGACGTAAGGCTCACTGGTCTATATTTACCTGGACTATCCCTACTACCTTTTTTGAACAAGGGGACAACATTCACCTCCCTCCAATCCTCCGGTACCATTCCCGTGGACAACGAGGACATAAAGATCCTAGCCAGAGGCTCAGCAATCTCTTCCCTCGCCTCGTGGAGCAACCTGGGGAATATTCCATCAGGCCCCGGGGAGTTATCCGTCCTAATGTATTTTAACAACTCCAATACCTCCTCTCCCTTAATATCAACATGCTCCAGAACATCAACCTCACTCATATTGTCCTTACCATCATCAAGTTCCCTCTCATTGGTGAATACCGAAGAGAAGTATTCATTGAGGACCTTGCTCACTTCCACAGCCTCCAGGCACATCTTCCCACTTCTATCTCTAATCGGTCCTACCTTTATTCCTGTCATCCTTTTGTTCTTCACATAATTGAAGAATGCCTTGGGGTTTTCCTTTACCCTACCTGCCAAGGCATTCTCATGCCCCCTTCTTGAGCTCCTTTCTTGCTACCCTATATTCCTCAATAGACCCATCTGATCCTTGCTTCCTAAACCTCATGTATGCTGCCTTCTTCCACCTGACTAGATTTTTCACCTCACTTGTCACCCATGGTTCCTTCACCCTACCATTCTTTATCTTCCTCACTGGGACAAATTTATCCCTAACGTTCTGCAATAGATCCCTAAACATCGACCACATGTCCATAGTACATTTCCCTGCTAAAACATCATCCCAATTCACACCCGCAAGTTCTAGCCTTATAGTCTCATAATTTGCCCTTCCCCAATTAAAAATTTTCCTGTTCTCTCTGATTCTGTCCTTTTCCATGATAATGCTAAAGGTCAGGGAGCGGTGATCACTGTCCCCCAGATACTCACCCACAGAGATCTGTGACCTGACCTGGTTCGTTACCTAATGCTAGATCTTCACGTTGTGGGCATCACTGAGTCGTGGCTGAAAGAAGGCAATAGTTGAGAGCTTAACATCAAAAGATTTACTTTGTATCAAAAGGACAGGCGAGAAGGCATAAATGATGGTGTGGGTCTGTTGGTAAGAGATGGAATTGCATCTTTAGAAAGAGGTGATATAGGATCAGAGAATGTTGAATCTTTGTGGGTGGAATTTGGAAACTGCAATGGTAAAAAATCGATTATAGGACCCAAATATAGGCCTGCAAATAGTCATTAAGATGTGGGGTTGAGATTGCAAAGGGAGCTGGATAAGGCTTGTTATAATGGTAATGACACTATTGTCATGGGGGACTTCAAAATACAAGGCGATTGGAAAAATCAGGTTGGTGTCGGATCGTAAGAGAGAGAAGTTGTTGAGTGCCTACGAGATGGCATTTTAGAGCAGCTTGTGCTTGAGCCTACTTAGGGAAAATCCAATTAGATTGGTTGTTGTGTAATAACCCAGATCTTATTAGGGATGTTAATGTAAAGGAACCCTTAGGAGGCAGTAATCATAATATGATTAAATTCATAATGCAATTTGAGAGGGAGAAGCATAAGTCGTATGTATCATCGCAAAGGAATAAGGGGAATCACAGAGGCATGAGAGAGGAGCTTGCCCAGGTGGATTGGAGGAGGATACTGGTAGGGATGATGACAGAGTGGAGATGGCTGAAATTTCTGGGAATAGTTCACAAGGCATAGGCTAGATATGCCCCTCAGAGGAAGTTGTTCTCATGACAGGGCTAGGCAACCATGGCTGACAGGGGAAGCTATGAACTGCATAAAAGCTAAGGAAAGGGCAAAGAGTAGCAAAAATGAGTGGGAAGTTGGATGATTGGGAAGCTTTTAAAATCCATCAAAAAGCAACTAAAAAAGCTATTAGAAGCTTTTCTAAGGTGAACCAGAGTGTAGGAACAGATGTATGGGAGAAGGAAGAAAAAGAAGACAGTAAAGTTCTTTGTACTGTTAGAGATAAACAGAGAGGAAGAGGTGGAGAATTTCTTAAATGCATTTATTTTAATGCTAGGAGCATTGTAAGAAAGGTGGATGAGCTTAGAACATGGATTGATACCTGGAAATATGATGTTGTAGCTATTAGTGAAACATGGTTGCAGGAGGGGTGTGATTAGCAACTAAATATTCCTGGATTTCGTTGCTTCAGGTGTGATAGAATCGGAGGGACAAGAGGGGGAGGTGTTGCGTTACTTGTCAGAGAAAATATTACAGCGGTGCTTTTGCAGGATAGATTAGAGGGCTTATCTAGGGAGAATATTTGGATGGAATTGAGGAATGGGAAAGGTTGTAGCAACACTTAAGGGGTGTATTATAGACCACCTAATGGGGAGCGAGAATTGGAGGAGCAAATTTGCAAGGAGATAGCAGATATTTGTAGTAAGCACAGGGTTGTGATTGTGAGAGATTTTAATTTTCCACACATAGACTGGGAAGCCCATACTGTAAAAGGGATGGATGGCTTGGAGTTTGTAAAATGTGTGCAGGATAGTTTTTTGCAGCAATACATAGAGGTACCAACTAGAGAAGGGGCAGTGTTGGATCTTCTGTTAGGGAATGAAATAGGTCAGGTGATGGAGGTAAGTGTTGGGGAGCACTTCAGGTCTAGTGATCACAATGTCATTAGTTTCAATCTAATTATGGAGAAAGATAGGACTAGACCCAAGGTTGAGATTTTTGATTGGAGAAAGGCTAACTTTGAGGCGATGCGAAAGGATTTAGAAGGAGTGGATTGGGACTGTTTGTTTTGTGGGAAGGATGTAATAGAGAAATGGCGGTCATTTAAAGGTGAAATTTTGAAGGTACAGAATCTTTATGTTCCTGTTAGGTTGAAAGGAAAGGTTAAAAGTTTAAGAGAGCCATGGTTTTCAAGGGATATTGAAAACTTGGTTAGGAAAAAGCGAGATATCTATAATAAATATAGGCAAATGAGGTGCTGGAGGAATATAAAGAATGTAAGAAGAATGTTAAAGAAATTAGAAAAGCTAAAAGAAGATATGAGGTTGCTTTGGCAGACAGACAGACATACTTTATTGATCCCGAGGGAAATTGGGTTTTGTTACAGTCGCACCAACCAAGAATAGTGTAAGGTGTAAGGCAAGTAAGGTGAAAATAAATCCAAAGGGTTTCTACAGTTATATTAATAGCAAAAGGATAGTGAGGGATAAAATTGGTTCCTTAGAGAATCAGAGTGGACAGCTATGTGTGGAGCCGAATGAGATTGGGGAGATTTTGAACAATTTCATTTCTTCGATATTCACTAAGGAGAAGGATATTGAATTGTGTAAGGTAAGGGAAGCAAGTAGGGAAGTTATGGAAACTATGATGATTAAAGAGGAGGAAGTACTGGCGCTTTTAAGGAATCTAAAAGTGGATAAATCTCTGGGTCCTGATAGGGTATTCCCTGGGACCTTGAGGGAGGTTAGTGTAGAAATAGCAGGGGCTCTGACAGAAATATTTCAAATGTCATTAGAAATGGGGATGGTGCCGGAGGACTGGCGTATTGCTCATGTGGTTCCATTGTTTAAAAAGGATTCTAAGAGTAAACCTAGCAATTACAGGCCTGTCTAAGTTTGACGTAGTGGTGGATAAATTAATGGAAAGTATTCTTAGAGATGGTATATATAATTATCTGGATAGACAGGGTCTGATTAGGAACAGTCAACATGGATTTGTGCGTGGAAGGTCATGTTTGACAAATCTTATTGAATTTTTTGAAGAGGTTACGAGGAAAGTTGACAGACAGACATACTTTATTGATCCCGAGGGAAATTGGTTTTCATTACAGTCGCACCAACCAAGAATAGTGTAGACATATAGCAATATAAAATCATAAATAATTAAATAATAATAGGTAAATTATGCCAAGTGGAAATAAGTCCAGGACCAGCCTATTGGCTCAGGGTGTCTGACACTCCGAGGGAGGAGTTGTAAAGTTTGATGGCCACAGGCAGGAATGACTTCCTGTGACGCTCAGTGTTGCATCTCAGTGGAATGAGTCTCTGGCTGAATGTACTCCTGTGCCTAACCAGTACATTATGGAGTGGATGGGAGACATTGTCCAAGATGGCATGCAACTTGGACAGCATCCTCTTTTCAGACACCACCGTCAGAGAGTCCAGTTCCACCCCCACAACATCACTGGCCTTACGAATGAGTTTGTTGATTCTGTTGGTGTCTGCTACCCTCAGCCTGCTGCCCCAGCACACAACAGCAAACATGATAGCACTGGCCACCACAGCCTCGTAGAACATCCTCAGCATCGTCCGGCAGATGTTAAAGGACCTCAGTCTCCTTAGGAAGTAGAGAGGGCACTGACCCTTCTTGTAGACAGCCTCAGTGTTCTTTGACCAGTCCAGTTTATTGTCAATTCGTATCCCCAGGTATTTGTAATCCTCCACCATGTCCATACTGACCCCTTGGATGGAAACAGGGGTCACCGGTGCCTTGGCCCTCCTCAGGTCCACTACCAGCTCCTTAGTCTTTTTCACATTAAGCTGCAGATGATTCTGCTCACACCATGTGACGAAGTTCCCCACCGTAGCCCTGTACTCAGCCTCATCTCCCATGCTGATGCATCCAACTCTGCCAGAGTCATCAGAAAACTTCTGAAGAAGGGAAATGCAGTGTTGTCATTTATTTCAAGGGGAATAGAATATAAAAGCAAGGAGATAATGCTGAAGCGTTATAGGATACGTTAGGGTGCACTTGTTGGAGCTCATAGGACTAGAAGTTTCAACCCCTTTGATAAGCAGATCCTAACTCAGGTCATAGCATAGAGATTTTGAGGTGGATCTTGGTGGGTAACAAATGCTTCCCAGGGGTCATCATGTGGGAACCCCCTTCTTAGATGTTTCGTCAACTTAAGCCCACTACATCACCAGAGGGTTCAGCAATGTGAGCCCCTTTAGCAATCTGACCATGGAAGTAGCCACAAATCCTCTACAGCCAACTTCTACTGGGAAAACCTGCGCCTTCCATCCACGTGTTTAGCACCTGTGGCCAGCTCAGCATATCTTGTGCCTCCGCTCATACGCCTTGCCGACTGCATCTTTCCAGGGCATTGTGAGCTCTGAGATTGCTACAGCCTTCAAGACCAAATCTGGCCTGAGGGTGATGGGGACTAATTCTGGGGGAAATATTAGCCTTTTGTCAAGGTCAACAGCGATGTGCCAGTCACGAGCAGGCTTCTGTATACATGACACCAACTGTATCACTGTGAGTGGCATTGTCTGTCCTTGTCAACAAAGAGGATTGTTGTTTTTCCAGTCGTATGGGACTTAGAATTGTTATTCAGTCTTTGCTTCTCCACAATGGATGCCAAACATCTGAGGACCTGCTTGTGCCTCCATGTACATCTTCTTTAAGTGAGGCTTACTTTGCAAGATCAGAGGATGTGCATGAGGTTTGCTGGAGTATTGTCCATGGTTTGGGCCCCATATCTTAAACAGGATGTGTTGTCATTGGAGAGAGTCTAGGGAAGGTTTGTGAGAATGATTCCAGGAATGAAGGGTTTAACATATGAGGAGCGTTTGATAGCTTTGGGCCTGTATTCACTGGAATTTAGAAGAATGTGGGGGGATCTCATTGAAACCTACCGAATGTTGAAAGGACTAGATATTGTGAATGTGGAGAGGATGTTTCCTATGGTGGGGTTATCCAGATCTAGAGACACAGCCTCAAAATTGAGAGGTGACCTTTTAGAACAGAAGTAAGGAGGAATTTTTTTTAGCCAGAATGTACTGAATCTGTGCCACAGACTGCAGTGTATGCCTTGTCAGTGGGTATATTTAAGGCGGAAGTTGATCGTTTCCTGATCGGTCAGAGCATTAAAGGATATGGAGAGAAGGCAGGCATATGGGGTTGAGCAGGAACCCGGATCAGCCATGATAGAATAGCAGAGCAGACTTGATGGGCTGAATGGCCTAATTCTGCTTCTATGTCTTATTGTCTTATGGATTTGATTCTGAATGTTGAAATGCAGCCTCAAACAACTTGGGTTTCAACATTCTGCCCACCAATCCCATTCAACATATTAAGCCAGACAAAATAGACCAAAAGGCATCATTCTGTGAGCAGCACCATCCAATTCTTTGATCTTTACAGCTGCTGTACTGCCAAACTTTCCATCCTTGGAGGAGCTGGACTTGTCATGGAATGAATCGATTGGTGGAGCTCTGAAACTGCTAAACAGTCATTTGCAACATACACCCCAGCTAAGGGTGCTTGAGCTGTCCAGTTGTGCCCTCTCTGCGTTGGACATCTCCTCACTGGGTAGGTGCACTTAGCTGACATTTTTTTTGCAATTTTATACTTTGGCCTTTTGGCAAAAGCTTGAAAATGTAGTTTTCTTTTCTGTTTCCCCATGCGTGGAAGTAAACGAGTGAACCCTCATCTGATGAATAAGGCTAATTTTGGAATTACATTGCAGGTGAATCCATCCAGTTCTTGGTTAACATTGAAAAGATCGATTTATCCTGGAATTGTGACTTGGGAGGGAACCTCTCACTCTTTACTCAGAAACTCCAGCCAAGCTTTACACTGAAGATTCTAAAGCTAGTGGATTGTAATCTAACAGCTGAAGATGGAATTGCCTTGGGTAATAATTGTTTATAACAGCTTGGTAATCATTTTTTAAAATTTTTGTCTTGGTAAGTGCGTGACTTGATTATGCTCTCTGTCAAAGCAAGCTAAGTATATATTTTTGAAGTTCCGTAGCGGGAAGTGATTCAAATTTAAGGATAGTTTTTTTTTCTTGGCATTTATTTACTGCCATGTTTAAATGGCCTTGGTTTGTGGGATGTTAAGCCATTTCAGAAGGCATTTCAAAGTTCAGGATGAAATTACCTATCTTTAACTTGGATGACATGAAAATTGTTGTTTTAACATAGAACTTAGAATAGCACAGCACATTACAGGTCCTTCGGCCCACAATGTTGTGCCGACCCTCAAACCCTGCCTCCCATATAACCCCCCACCTTAAATTCCTCCATATACATTGAGAATAACATCAGCAAGTTTGCTGATGATACTAAGCTGGGTGGCAGTGTGACATGTGATGAGGATGTTAGGAGAATTCAGGGTGAGTTGGATAGGCTGGGTGAGTGGGCAGATATTTGGCAGATGACGTTTAATGTGAATAAGTGTGAGGTTATCCACTTTGGGAGTAAGAACAGGAAGGCAGATTATTATCTGAATGGTGTAGAGTTAGGTAAGGGAGAAATACAAAGAGATCTAGGAGTCCTTGTTCATCAGTCACTGAAGGTGTATGAGCAAGTGCAGCAGGCAGTGAAGAAGGCCAATGGAATGTTGGCCTTTATTACAAAGGGAATTAAGTACAAGAGCAAGGATATTCTTTTGCAGTTGTACAGGGCCCTGGTGAGACCACACCTGGAGTATAGTGTACAGTTTTGGTCTCCAGGGTTAAGGAAGGACATCCTGGCTGTAGAGGAAGTGCAGCGTAGATTCACGAGGTTAATTCCTGGGATGTCTGGACTGTCTTACGCAGAGAGGTTAGAGAGACTGGGCTTGTACACGCTGGAATTAAGGAGATTGAGAGGGGATCTGATTGCAACATATAAGATTATTAAGGGATTGGACAAGATAGAGGCAGGAAATATGTTCCAGATGCTGGGAGAGTCCAGTACCAGAGGGCATGGTTTAAGAATAAGGGGTAGGTTATTTAGGACAGAGTTAAGGAAAAACTTCTTCTCCCAGAGAGTTGTGGGGGTGTGGAATGCACTGCCTCAGAAGGCAGTGGAGGCCAATTCTCTGGATGCTTTCAAGAAGGAGCTAGATAGGTATCTTATGGATAGGGGAATCAAGGGATATGGGGACAAAGCAGGAACTGGGTATTGATAGTAGATGATCAGCCATGATCTCAGAATGGCGGTGCAGGCTCGAAGGGCTGAATGGTCTACTTCTGCACCTATTGTCTATAACAGTCTCTTAAACTTCACTAGTGTATATGCCTCCACCACTGACTCAGGCAGTGCATTCCACGCACCAACCACTCTCTGAGTGAAAAACCTTCCTCTAAAACCCCCCTTGAACTTCCCTCCCTTTAACTTAAAGCCATGTCCTCTTGTACTGAGCAGTGGTGCCCTGGGGAAGAGGCACTGGCTGTCCACTCTGTCTATTCCTCTTAATATCTTGTACACCTCTATCATGTCTCCTCTCATCCTCCTTCTCTCCAAAGAGCAAAGCCCTAGCTCCCTTAATCTCTGATCATAATCCATACTCTCTAAACCAGGCAGCATCCTGGTAAATCTCCTCTGTACCCTTTCCAATGCTTCCACATCCTTCCTATAGTGAGGCGACCAGAACTGGACACAGTACTCCAAGTGTGGCCTAACTAGAGTTTTATAGAGCTGCATCATTGCATCGTGTCTCTTAAACTCTGTCCCTCGACTTATGAAAGCTAACACCCCATAAGCTTTCTTAACTACCCTATCTACCTGTGAGGCAACTTTCAGGGATCTGTGGACATGTACCCCCAGATCCCTCTGCTCCTCCACACTACCAAGTATCCTGCCATTTACTTCGTACTCTGCCTTGGAGTTTGTCCTTCCAAAGTGTACCACGTCACATTTCTCCAGGTTGAACTCCATCTGCCACTTCTCAGCCCACTTCTGCATCTTATCAATGTCTCTCTGCAATCTTCAACAATCCTCTACACTATCTACAACACCACCAACCTTTGTGTCGTCTGCAAACTTGCCAACCCCCCCCTTCTACCCCCACATCCAGGTCGTTAATAAAAATCACGAAAAGTAGAGGTCCCAGAACAGATCCTTGTGGGACACCACTCGTCACAACCCTCCAATCTGAATGTACTCCCTCCACCATGACCCTCTGCCTTCTGCAGGCAAGCCAATTCTGAATCCACCTGGCCAAACTACAAGAGGACATGGCTTTAAGTTGAAGGGAGGGAAGTTCAAGGGGGATATTAGAGGAAGGTTTTTCACTCAGAGAGTGGTTGGTGCGTGGAATGCACTGCCTAAGTCAGTGGTGGAGGCAGATACACTAGTGAAGTTTAAGAGACTGTTATTGACAATAGACAATAGGTGCAGAAGTAGACCATTCGGCCCTTCGAGCATGCACCGCCATTCTGAGTTTGGCCAAACTTCCCTGGATCCCATGCCTTCTGACTTCCTGAATAAGACTACCATGTGGAACCTTGTCAAATGCCTTACTAAAATCCATGTAGATCACATCCACTGCACTACCCTCATCTATATGCCTGGTCACCTCCTCAAAAACCCTTGGGGTTTTCCTTTACCCTACTTGCCAAGGCCTTCTCATGCCCCCTTCTTGCTCTTCTCAGCCCCTTCTTAAGCTCCTTTCTTGTTACCTTATATTCCTCAATAGACCCATCTGATCCTTGCTTCCTAAACCTCATGTATGCTGCCTTCTTCCACCTGACTAGATTTTCCACTTCACTTGTCACCCATGGTTCCTTCATCCTACCATTCTTTATCTTCTTCACCGGGACAAATTTATCCCTAACATCCTGCAAGAGATCCTTAAACATCGACCACATGTCCATAGTACATTTCCCTACGAAAACATCATCCCAATTCACACCCGCAAGGTAAAGCCTTATAGCCTCATAATTTGCCCTTCCCCAATTAAAAATTTTCCTGTCCTCTCTGATTCTATCCTTTTCCATGATAATGCTAAAGTTCAGGGAGCGGTGATCACTGTCCCCCAGATGCTCACCCACTGACAGATCTGTGACCTGACCCGGTTCGTTACTTAATACTGGATCTAGTTTGGCATTCCCCCTAGTTGGCCTGTCAACATACTGTGACAGGAATCCATCCTGGACACACTTAACAAACTCTGCCCCATCTAAACCCTTGGAACTAAACAAGTGCCAATCAATATTAGGGAAGTTAAAGTCACCCATGATAACAACCCTGTTATTTTTGCACCTTTCTAAAATCTGCCTCCCAATCTGCTCCTCGGTATCTCTGCTGCTACCAGGGGGCCTATAGAATACCCCCTGTAGAGTAACTGCTCCCTTCCTGTTCCTGACTTCTACCCATACTGACTCAAAAGAGTATCCCTGACTAGTAATGCCACCCCTCCTCCACTTCCCCCCCCCCCCCCATCCCTTTTAAAGCACTGAAATCCAGGAATATTGAGAATCCATTCCTGCCCTGGTGCCAGCCAAGTCTCCATAATGGCCACTACATCATAATTCCATGTATGAATCCAAGCTCTCAGTTCATCACCTTTGTTCCTGATGCTTCTTGCGTTGAAGCACACACACTTTAGCCCTTGTACCTTACTACCTTTATACCCTTTATTCTGCTTCTTTTTCATCAAAGCCTCTCTATATGTTACATCTGGCTTTACTCCATGCACTTCTTTCACTGCTCTATCGCTCTGGGTCCCATCCCCCTTGCAAATTAGTTTAAACCCTCCCGAACCATGCTAATAAACCTACCTGCAAGGATATTGCTCCCCCTCAAGTTCAGGTGCAACCCATCTAATCTGTACAGGTCCCACCTTCCTAAAGTTTGATGGCCACAGGTAGGAATGACTTCCTGTGACGCTCAGTGTTACATCTCGGTGGAATGAGTCTCTGGCTGAATGTACTCCTGTGCCTAACCAGTACATTATGGAGTGGATGGGAGACATTGTCCAGGATGGCATGCAACCTGGACAGCATTCTCTTTTCAGACACCACCGTCAGAGTCCAGTTCCACCCCCACAACATCACTGGCCTTACGAATGAGTTTGTTGATTCTGTTGGTGTCCGCTACCCTCTGCCTGCTGCCCCAGCACACAACAGCAAACATGATAGCACTGGCCACCACAAAACATCCTCAGCATCATCTGACAGATGTTAAAGGACCTCAGTCTCCTCAGGAAATAGAGACGGCTCTGACCCTTCTTGTAGACAGCCTCAGTGTTCTTTGACCAGTCCAGTTTATTGTCTATTCATATCCCCAGGTGTTTGTAATCCTCCATTATGTCCACACTGACCCCTTGGATGGAAACAGGTGTCACCGGTGCCTTAGCCCTCCTCAGGTCCACCGCCAGCTCCTTAGTTTTTTTCACATTAAGCTGCAGATGATTCTGCTCGCACCATGTGACAAAGTTGTTTTATGGGAAGGATGTAATAGAGAAATGGAGGTCATTTAAAGGTGAAATTTTGAGGGTGCAGGATCTCTATGTTCCTGATAGGTTAAAAGGAAAGGTTAAAAGTTTGAGAGAGCCATGGTTTTCAGGGGATATTGGAAACTTGGTTCAGAAAAAGAGAGATATCTACAATAAATACAGGCAGCATGGAGTAAATGAGATGCTCCAGGAATATAAAGAATGTAAAAAGAATCTTAAAGAAATTAGAAAAGCTGCAAGAAGATACGAGGTTGCTTTGGCAAGTAAGGTGAAAATAAATCCAAAGGGTTTCCACAGTTATATTAAGAGCAGAAGGATAGTGAGGGATAAAATTGGTCCCTTAGAGAATCAGAGTCGACAGCTATGTGTGGAACCAAAAGAGATGGGGGAGATTTTGAACAATTTCTTTTCTTCGGTATTCACTAAGGAGGAGGATATTGAATGGTGTAAGGTAAGGGAAACAAGTAGGGAAGTTCTGGAAACTATGATGATTAAAGAAGAGGAAGTACTGGCACTTTTAAGGAATATAAAAGTGGATAAGTCTTCGGGTCCTGACAAGATAATCCCTAGGACCTTAGTGTAGAAATAGCAGGGACTCTGACAGAAATATTTCAAATGTCATTAGTAACGGGGATGGTGCTGGAGGATTGGCGTATTGCTCATGTGGTTCCATTGTTTAAAAAGGGTTCTAAGAGTAAACCTAGCAATTATAGGCCTGTAAGTTTGACGTCAGTGGTGGGCAATTTAATGGAAAGAATTCTTAGAGATGGTATATGTTATTATCTGGATAGACAGGGTCTGATTAGGAGCAGTCAACATGGATTTGTGTGTGGAAGGTCATTTTTGACAGATCTTATTGAATTTTTTTGAAGAAGTTACTAGGAAAGTTGACGAGGGTAAAGCAGTGGTTGTAGGCTATATGGACTTCATTAAGGCCTTTGACAAGGTTCCAAAACCCTCCCAACATCTACATGAAACGTTGCTATAGAAAAGTAGCATCCATCATCAAAGAGACTGGGGAGACTTTAAACTAGATACTGAGGAGACTTTAAACGAATGGTTGGGGGGGGTGGTGGGAATCAAATTGAAGAGACTAGGAGAGAAGAGGTTAGTTCATAAATAGAGAAAGCTAGTAGACAGTATGTGAGGGAGGATAGGCAGGTGATAGAGATGGGGAGCGCTCAGACCGAAGATGTAGGGGAGAAGGAAGAAAAAGATAATAAAGTTGTTTGCACTGTTAGGGATAAACAGAGAGTAAGATGTGGAGGGTTTCTTAAATGCATCTATTTTAATGCTAGGAGCATTGTAAGAAAGGTGGATGAGCTTAGAGCATGGATTGATACCTGGAAATATGATGTTGTAGCTATTAGTAAAACATGGTTGCAGGAGGGGTGTGATTGGCAACTAAATATTCCTGGATTTCATTGCTTCAGGTGTGATCGAATCAGAGGGGCAAGAGGGTGAGGTGTTGCATTGCTTGTCCGAGAAAATATTACAGCAGTGCTTTGGCAGGATAGATTAGAGGGCTTGCCTAGGGAGCCTATTTGGGTGGAATTGAGAAATGGGAAAGGTGTAGTAACATTTATAGGGCTGTATTATAGACCACCTAATGGGGAGCGAGAATTGGAGGAGCAAATTTGTAGGGAGATGGCAGATATTTGTAGTAAGCACAAGGTGGTGATAGTGGGAGAATTTAATTTTCCACACATAGACTGGGAAGCCCATTCTGTAAAAGGGCTGGATGGTTTTGAGTTTGTAAAATGTATGCAGGATAGTTTTTTGCAGCAATGTCATGTTTGACAAATCTTATTGAATTTTTTGAAGAGGTTACTAGGAAAGTTGAGAAGGTTAAAGCAGTGGATGTTGTCTATGTGGACTTCAGTAAGGCCTTTGACCAGGTTCCACACGGAAGGTTAGTTAGGAATGTTCGATCGTTAGGTATTAATATTGAAGTAGTAAAATGGATTCAACAGTGGCTGGATGGGAGATGTCACATGAGTAGTGGTGGATAACTGTTTGTCAGGTTGGAGGCTGGTGACTAGTGGTGTGCCTCAGGGAACAGCACTGGGTCCAATGTTGTTTGTCATATACATTAGTGATCTGGATGATGGGGTGGTAAATTGGATTAGTAAGTATGCAGATGATACTAAAATAGGTGGCGTTGTGGATAATGAAGTAGGTTTTCAAAGTTTGCAGAGAGATTTAGGCCAGTTAGAAGAGTGGGCTGAAAGATGGCAGATGGAGTTTAATGCTGATAAGTGTGATGTGCTACAATTTGGTAGGAATAATCCAAATAGGACATACATGGTAAATAGTAGGGCATTGAGGAATGCAGTAGAACAGAGTGATCTAGGAATAATGGTGCATAGTTCCCTGAAAGTGGAATCTCATGTGGATAGGGTGGTGAAGAAAGCTTTTGGTATGCTGGCCTTTATAAATCAGAGCATTGAGTATAGGAGTTGGGATGTAATGTTAAAATTGTACAAGGCATTGGTAAGGCCGAATTTGGAGAATTGTGTACAGTTCTGGTCACCGAATTATAGGAAAGATGTCAGCAAAATAGAGAGAGTACAGAGAAGATTTACTAGAATGTTGCCTGAGTTTCAGCACCTAAGTTACAGGAAAAAGTTGAACAAGTTAGGCTTTTATTCTTTGGAGTGTAGAAGGTTGAGGGGGGACTTGATAGAGGTATTTATAATTATGAGGGGAGTAGATAAGCGTTGACGTGGATAAGCTTTTTCCATTGAGAGTAGGGGAGATTCAAACAAGGGGACATGATTTGAGAGTTGGGGGCAAAAGTTTAAGGGTAACACGAGGGGGAATTTCTTTACTCAGAGAGTGGTAGCTGTGTGGAACGAACTTCCAGTAGAAGTGGTAGAGGCAGGTTTGGTATTGTCATTTAAAGTAAAATGGGATAGGTATATGGACAGGAAAGGAATGGAGGGTTATGGGCTGAGTGCGGGTCAGTGGGACTAAGTGAGAGTAAGCGTTCAGCATGGACTAGAAGGGCTGAGTTGGTCTATTTCTGTGCTGTAATTGTTATATGGTTATAATAAGTAAATCAATTACAGTATATGTATATTGAATAGATTAAAATCGTGCATTAAACAGAAATACTATAGATTAAAAAGGTAAGGTAGTGTCCAAGGGTTCAATCTCCATTGAGGAATCAGATGGCAGAGGGGAAGAAGCTGTTCCTGAATTGCTGAGTGCGTGCCTTCAGGCTTCTGTACCTCCTACCAGATGGTAACAGTGAGAAAAGTGCATGCTCTGTGTGTTGGAGGTACTTAATAATGGACGCTGCCTTTCTGAGACACTGCTCCTTGAAGATGTGCTGGGTACTTTGTAGTCTATTACCCAAGATGGAGCCGATTAAATTTATAACCCTCTGCTGCTTCTTTCAGTCCTGTGCAGTAGCCCCCCCCCCCCCACCTTCATATCAGACAGTGATGCAGCCTGTCATAACGCTCTCCATGTCTCAGTTGTTGAGTGTTTTTGTTGACATTCAAAATCTCTTCAAACTCCTAATGAAGTATAGCCTCTGTCTTGCCTTCTTTACAACTGTATTGATATGTTTAGACCAGGTTAGAGCCTCCAAGATTTGACACCCAGGAACTTGGAACTGCTCACTCTCTCCACTTCTGATCCTTCTGAGGATTGGTACGTGTTCCTTCGTCTTACCCTTTCAGAAGGCTACAATCCACTCTTTCGTCTTACTGACGTTGAGTGCCAGGTTGTTGCTGTGATACCACTCCACTGGTTGGCATATCTCACTCCTGTATGCTCTCTGATCACCACCTGAGATTCTACCAACAATGGTCAACAAATTTATAGTTATAGATGCTATTTGAGCTATGCCTGGCCACACAGTTGTGGGTATAGAGAGAGTAGAACAGTGTACTAACCACACACACCTGAGGTGCACCAGTGTTGATCGTCAGATTGTGGTTTTCCAGTTAGGAAGTTGAGGATCCAATTGCAGAGGGAGGTACAGAGGCCTACGTTCTGCAACTTCTCAATCAGGATTGTGGGAATGATGGTATTAAATGCTGAGCTATAGTCAATGAACAGTATCCTGACATAGGTGTTTGTGTTGTCCAGGTGGTCTAAAGCCATGTGAAGAGCCATTGAGACTGCATCTGCTATTGACTCAATGTGGTGATAGGCAAATTGCAATGGGTCCAGGTCCTTGCTGAGGCAGGAGTTCAGTCTAGTCATGACCAACCTCATAATTCTTGTCTTTTTGAAGCAAGTGGAAACTTCTGCCCATGGCAGTGAGAGGTTGAAAATGTCCTTGAATACTTCCACCAATTGGTTGGCACAAGTTTTCAGACGCCTACCAGGTACTCCATTGGGACCTTCCACCTTGCGAGGGTTCACTCTCTTTAATGACAGCCTAACAGCCTCTGAGACAGAGATCACAAGGTCATTAGGTGCAGCAGGGATCTTCATAGCTGTAGCCCTAGGCTTCTGAAAGAGGTAGCGTTATAGAGATTGTGGTGGCATTAGAAATCATCTTTCAAAAATCATTGGACTCTGGCATGGAGCCAGAGGACTAGAAAATTGCAAATGTCACTCCACTCTTTAAGAAAGGAGGAAGGCAGCAGAAAGGAAATTACAGACCAGTTAGCCTGACCTCAGCGGTTGGGAAGATGTTAGAATCAATGGTTAAGGATGAGGTGATGGTGTATTTGGTGACACAGGAGAAGATAGTACAAAGTCAGCATAGTTTCCTTAAGGGAAAATCGTGCCTGACGAACTTGTTGGAATTCTTTGAGGAGATTACAAGTAGGATAAATAAAGGGGGTGTAGTGGATGTTGCACTTTCAAAAGGCCTTTGATTAGGTGCCACACATGAAGCTGCTTACTCAGTTAATAGTCCACGGTATTACTGGAAAGTTACTAACAGGGTTAGAGCATTGGCTGATTGGTAGGAGGATGCGAGTGGGAATAAAAGAATCCTGTCTGGTTGGCTGCCAGTGACTAGTGGTGTTCTGCAGAAGTCGGTGTTGGGATCACTCCTTTTTATACTGTATATAAATGATTTAGATGATGGAATAGATGGCTTTGTTATCAAGTTTGCAGATGGTATGAAGATTGGAGGGGCAGGTAGTGTTGAGGAAACAGGTAGGATGCAGAAGGATTTGGACAGATTAGGAGAATGGGCAAGAATGTGGCAAATAGAATACAATGTTGGAAAATGCATGGTCGTGCACTTTGGTAAGAGAAATAAATGTGTGGGCTGTTTTCTAAACGGGGAGAAAATCCAGGAATCTGAGATGCAGTGGAACTTGGGAGTCCTTGTGCAGAACACCCTAAAGGTTCTTTTATTTCTTCATAACATAGAATAGTACAGCACATTACAGGCCCTTTGGCCCACAATGTTGTGCTGGCCCTCAAATACTGCCTCACATATAACCCCCACCTTAAATTCCTCCATATACTTGTCTAGTAGTTTCTTAAATTTCACTAGTGTGTCCGCCTCTACCACTGACTCAGGCAGTGCATTCCACGCACCAACCACTATCTGAGTGAAAAACCTTCCTCTAATATCCCCCTTGAACTTCCCTCCCTTTAACTTAAAGCCATATCCTCTTGTACTGAGCAGTGGTGCCCTGGGGAAGAGGCACTGGCTGTCCACTCTGTCTATTCCTCTTAATATCTTGTACACCTCTATCATGTCTCCTCTCATCCTCCTTCTCTCCAAAGAGTAAAGCCCTAGCTCCCTTAATCTCTGATCATAATCCATACTCTCTAAACCAGGCAGCATCCTGGTAAATCTCCTCTGTACCCTTTCCAATGCTTCCACATCCTTCCTATAGTGAGGCGACCAGAACTGGACACAGTACTCCAAGTGTGGCCTAACTAGAGTTTTATAGAGCTGCATCATTACATCGCGTCCACGGATGCTGCCCGACCTGCTGAGTTCCTCCAGCGTGTTGTACGTGTTGCAGTGGTTTAATTATTGGGTTTTGGGTTTTTGATCCTCCACATCAACCAGGCATGGATGGAGAACGTGCTTGGGAGCGACTGCCATTGGATCAAACGCAGGAACTTTTGTTCCCAAGCCCGGCGCTGAGACATACGTTCTTAAGTGTTTTATTTGCATAGAAAGGTAAAATATATACTATATACTAAGACAAACATCTGACTAACTGACGCCAAATAACACCGGATGTACTTCTTCGGACTTACTTGGTAAGAGAATTTCCGATTTTTTTCCGATCCCGATCCATGATAGCCTACGCATATCCTCCTGTATACTTTAAATCATCTCTAGATTACTTATAATACCTAGTACAATGTAAATGCTATGTAAAATAGTTGTTATACTGCATTGTTTAGGGAATAATGACAAGAAAGAAAAGTCTGTACATACTCGAACAATAAGTGCTGGAAGAGCACTTCCGGATTTTCTCGTTTCGTGGTTGGTTGAATTTGTGCATGCGGAACTCGCGGATAAGAAGGGCCAACAGTACTCAAAGTGTTATATCTCAATGCACGGAGTATAAGAAATAAGGTGGATGATCTTGTTGCACTATTACAGATTGTCGGGTATGATGTTGTGGCCATCACTGAATCATGGCTGAAGGATGGTTGTAGCTGGGAGCTGAATGTCTAAGGTTATTCGTTGTATTGGGGGGATAGGAAGGTAGGCAGAGGGGGTGGTGTGGCTCAGCTGGTAAAATAATGGCATCAAATAAGTGATGTGATATCTTTGTGGGTTGAGTTAGAAAACTGCAAAGGTAAAAGGAGCCTGATGATAGTTATGTACAGTAGCTCGGATGTGGACCACAGGTTACAACAGGAAATGGAAAAGGCGAATCAAAAGGGCAATGTTATGATAGTCAATAGAGATTTTAACACTCAGGTCAATTGGGAAAATCAGGGTGGAAATTAATCACAAGAGAGTGAGTTTGTTGAATGACTAGGAAGATGGCTTTTTAGAGCAGTTTGTCATTGAGCTACTAGGGGAGCAGCTATACTGGATTGGGAGTTATGAACTGGAGACGATTAGATAAAAGAACCTTATGAGGCATTGATCACCATATGATTGAGTTCTACTGGAAAGTAAAGACTAACGTAGCAGTACTTCATTGGAGTAAGGGAAATTACAGTGGTATGAGAAAGGAGTTGACCAAAGTAAATTGATAGATAGATAGATAGATACTTTATTCATCCCCATGGGGAAATTCAACTTTTTTCCAATGTCCCATACACTTGTTGTAGCAAAACTAATTACATACAATACTTAACTCAGTAAAAAAATATGATATACATCTAAATCACTATCTCAAAAAGCATTAATAATAGCTTTTAAAAAGTTCTTAAGTCCTGGCGGTAGAATTGTAAAATTGGAAGGAGATGCTGGTAGGGATGACAGCAAAACAACAATGGTGTGAGTTTCTGGGATAAATGAGGAAGGTGCTGGGCAGATGTATTCCAAAAACAAAGAAATACTCGAATGACAAAATAGTACAACCGTGACTGACAAGGGAAGTCAAAGCTAATGTAAAAACAAAAGAGAGGGCATACAACAAAGCAAAAATTTTCAGGAAGGTAGAGGATTGGGAAGCTTTAAAAAACCTACAGAGAGTAACTAAAAGAATCATCAGAAAGGAAAAGATGTAATATGAAAGCAAGCTAGCAAGCTATAAAAAAGTGGATAGTAAAAGCTTTTTCAAGTATTTTTAAAAAAAGGGAGATGAGAGTGGATATAGGACCACTAGAAAATGATGCTGGAGAAATGATATCAGGGGACAAGGAGATGGCTGATGAACTAAATGAGTGTATTGCATCAGTCTTCACTGTGGAAGACACTAGGAGAAGTGAATGCAATTACAAGGGTGAAGGTACTCAAAAAGCTGAAAGACTTAAGGGTATGTAGGTCACCCAGGTCAAATTCACCAAGGAAAAGGACCTTGGTAATTGTGGGATGACTTACAGCGGACTGAAATGCTTGAGCATATAGACATTAAGAAAGAGGATGTGCTGGAGCTTTTGAAAAGCATTGTTGGATAAGTCTTCGGGAACGGATGAGATGTACCCCAGGCTACTGTGGGAGGCAAGGGAGGAGAGTGATGTGCTTCTGGCAATGATCTTTGCATCTTCAATAGGGACGGGAAAATTACCGGATTGGATGATTGCAAATGTTGTTCCCTTGTTCAAGAAAGGGAGTAGAGTAAGCCCAAGAAATTATAGACCAGTGAGACTTACTTCAGATGTGGGAAAGATGTTGGAGAAGATCCTGAGAGGCAGGATTTATGAGGATTTGGAGTGACATAATCTGATTAAGAACAGTCAGCATGGCTTTGTCAAGGGTAAGTCGTGCCTTACGAGCCTGATTGAATTCTTTGAGGATGTAAAAATTATTGATGAAGGTAGACCAGTGGATGTAGTGTATATGGATTTCAGTAAGGCATTTGTTAAGGTTCCCCATGCAAGGCTTCTTCAGAAAGTAAGGAGGCATGGGATCCAAGGAGACCTTGCTTTGTGGATCCAGAATTGGTTTGCCCACAGAAGGCAAAGGGGGTGTGTAGATGGTTCATATTCTGCATGGAGGTCGGTGACCAGTGGTGTTCTGCAGGGATCTGTTCTGGGACCCCTCCTTTTGTGATTTTTATAAATAACCTGGATGAAGAAGTAGAAGGGTGGGTTACTAAATTTGCTGATGACACAAAGGTTGGGGTGTTCTGGATAGCCTGGAGGGTTGTCAGGTTACAGCGGGATATCGATAGGATGAGAAGTGGCAAATGTCACTCCACTCTAAGAAAGGAGGAAAGCAGCAGAAAGGAAATTATAGACTAGGAGCCTGACCTGGTTGGGAAGATGTAAGAGTCAATTGTTAAGGACAAGATGATGGAGTGACACAGGACAGTCAAGTCAAGTCACTTTTTATTGTCATTTCAACCATAACTGCAGGTACAGTAAATACGAGACACCATTTTTCAGGACCATGGTACTACATGAAACAGTACAAAAACTACACTAAACTACATGATAACAACACAGAGAAAACTGCACTAGAACACAGACCTACCTAGGACTGCATAAAGTGCACAAAACAGTGCAGGCATTACAATAAATAATAAACAAGACAATAGGCACAGTAGAGGGCAGTAAGTTGGTGTCAGTCCAGACTCTGGGTATTGAGGAGTCTGATGGCTTGGGAGAAGAAACTGTTACATAGTCTGGTCATGAGAGCTGAATGCTTTGGTGCCTTTTCCCAGATGGCAGGAGAGAGAAGAGTTTGTATGAAGGGTGCGTGGGGTCCTTCATAATGCTGTTTGCCTTACAGATGCAGTGTGTAGTGTAAATGTCCATAAGGACGGGAAGAGAGACCCCGATGATCTTCTCAGCTGACCTCACTATCCGCTGCAAGGTCTAGCGATCTGAGATGGTGCAATTTCCATACCGGGCAGTGATGCAGCTGTTCAGGATGCTCTCGATACAACCCCTGTAGAATGTGATGAGGATGGGGGGTGGGAGATGGACTTTCCTCAGCCTTTTCAGAAAGTAGAGATGCTGCTGGGCTTTCTTTGCTATGGAGCTGGTGTTGAGGGACCAGGTGAGATTCTCCGCCAGGTGAACACCAGGAAATAGGTGAAGAAAGAAATAAGTTTCCTGAAGGAAATCTTGCCTGACGAGCCTATTGGAATTCTTTTTGAGGACAGATAAAGGGGAAGTAGTGGATGTTGTATATTTGGACTTTTAGAAGGCCTTTAACATGCCAAGTTAAGAGCCCATGATATTACATGAAAGTTACTAACATGGTTAGCACATTGACTGGTAGGAGGCAGTAAGTGGGAATAAAAGGATCTTTGTCTTGTTGGCTGCCAATGACTAGTGGTGTTCCGCAGGGTTTGGTGTTGGGACTGCTTTTTATGCTGTATATCAATGATTTGGTTGGTGCAATAGATTGGTTTGTTATCAAGTTTGCAGATGATACGAAGATTGGTGGAGGGGCAGGTAGTGTTGAGGAAACAGGTAGGCTGAAGAAGGACTTAGAATGGTTAGAAAGGGCAAGAAAGTTGCAAATGAAATACTGTATACTGTTGGAAAATGCACGGTTATGTACTTTGGTAGTAGAAATAAATATGCAGACCATTTTTAAATGGGAAGAAAATCCAAAAATCTGAGATGCAAAGGGACTTGGGAGTTCTTGTGCAGAACACCCTAAAGGTGAACTTCCAGGTTGAGTCAGTGGTGAGGAAGGCAAATACCATGTTAGCATTCATTTCAAAATGTCTAGAATACAAGAGCAAGGATGTGATGCTGAGGCTTTATAAGGCCTCACCTTGAGTATTGTGAACAGTTTTGGGCTCCTCATCTTAGAAAAGATGGGCTGGCATTGGAGAGGGTCCAGAGGCGGTTCACAAGGATGATTCTGGGAATGAAAGGGTTATCATACAAGGAGCGTTTGATGGCTCTGGGTCTGTACTCACTGGAATTTAGAAGGATGAGGGATATCTCACTGAAATCTTTAGAATGTTGAAAGGCCTAGACAGAGTAGATGTGGAAAGGATGTTTCCCATGATGAGGGAGTATAGGACAAGAGGGCACACCCTTAGGATAGAGGGGCATCCATTTAAAACAGAGATGCAGAGAAATTTCTTTAGCCAGAGGGTGGTGAATTTGTCAAATTTATTATCACAGGCAGGTTTGGAGGCCAGGTTGTTGGGTGTATTTAAGGCAGAGCTTGATAGATTCTTAATTGATTATTGGGAGAAGGCTGGGGAGTGGGGCTGAGGAGGCGATAAAAGATCAACCATGATTGAATGGCAGTGCAGTCTCAGTGGGCCAAATGGCTTAATTCTGCTCCTGGGTCTTATGTTCTTCTGGTGCTCACCCCTCCACAACCTCCAGCGAAAGGAACCCAGCCATGAGGAGCCAAGGTCCAGGGTAGGTCAGTCCTGGCAGACACATTGTTTCAGCCTGGTCATGCCTGATTTAACTTAGAACAAAACTTAACAGCCACCATTGTTGTTCAGTTAAAACAGAAAATGTATTATAATTGGAACCATGCAGTGAATGCATGCTGTGCACTAACTTGATTTTTTTTCTAATCTATTTTGAAGGGAAAACTTTATCCGTAATCACAAATTTGGAAATTCTGGACCTTTCCATGAATAAACATGTTGGATGTGGTTTAGCAGGTTTATTTCAAGAACTGAGGTGTGTTCCACATCTCCAAGTGTTAAAGTTAAGCAACTGTGGCTTAACACAAGAGAACATACAAGACTTGGGTAAGTTCTCTCTGATGGAGTGATGATATGGAGTCATGGAGGACAGAAACAGGCCCTTTGGCCCATCTAGCCCACACTGAACTATTACTCTGCCTAGTCCCATCAACCTGCACCTGTACCTTATCTCCCCATACTCATTTTATCCAAATTAGGCCTCACCATAACATCTAACTTCTGTACTCAGTACATTGATTTATGAAAGTTAATAGGCCAAAAGCTTTCTTTATGACCATGTCTACCTGTGATGTGACTTTAAAGAAATTATGGATCTGTATGAATCATGAAAGGTTGATTTGCAGGTGCAACAGGCTATCAAGAAGGCAAATGGAATGTTGGCCTTCATTGAAAAAGGGATTGAATTTAAAAGCAGGAAGGTTATGCTGCAACTGTACAGGATACTGGTGAGGCTGCATCTGGACTACTGCATGCAGTTCTGGTCTCCTTACTTGAGGAAGGATGTACTGGCTTTGGTGGTATTGCAGAGAATGTTTTCCAGGTTGATTCCAAAGATGAGGTTAGGCTATGAGGAGAGATTGAGTCGCCTGGGGATATATTTGCTGGAATTCAAAAGAATGAGGAGAAATCTTATAGAGACACATAAAATTAATAAAGGGGTAGATAAGATAGAGGCAGGAAAGTTGTTTCCACTGGTAGGTGAGGCTAGAACTAAGGGACAAAGCCTTAAGATTTGGGGGAGTAGATTTAGGGTGGAGATGAGGAGGAACTGCTTTTCCCAGAGAGTGGTGAATCTGTGGAATTCTCTGCCCAATGAAGCAAAGGAGGTCACTTCAGTAAATATATTTAAGACAATGTTGGATAGAATTTTGCATTACAGGGGGATTAAAGGTTTTGGGGAAAAGGCAGATAGGTGGAAGTGAGTCCATGGCCAGATCAGCCATGATATCATTGAATGGTGGAGCAGCCTTGACAGGCCAGATGGCTGACTCCTGCTCCTATTTCTTAAGTTCTTATGTATTCCCAGATCCCTCTGTTCTCCTGCACTCCTCAGTGCCCTACTGCTCACCGTTTAAGTCCTGCCCTAGTTTGTTCTCCCAAAGTACAACACATCAAGCAGGGTGGACAAAGGAGAAGCAGTGGATGTCATTTACTTGGATTTTCAGAAGGTGTTTGATTAGGTGCCACACATGAAGCTACCTAACAAGATAAAATCCTATGGTGTTACAGGAAAGATACTGGCATGGATAGAGGAATGGCTGACAGGCAGGAGGTAGTGGGTGAGAATAAAAGGAGCCTTTTCTGGTTGTCTGCTGGTGACTAGTGGTGTTGCTCAGGGATCAGTATTGGGACCACTACTTTTCACATTGTTTGTGAGTTATTTAGATAATGGAATTAATGGCTTTGTGGAAAACTTTGTGGATGATATTAAGATAGGTGGAGGGGTAAGTCATGCTAAAAAAAAGCAATGAGGCTGCAGCAGGACTTAGACAAATTGGAAGAATGGGCTGTATCACTGTCTGGTGTGGGAATGGTACTTCCTCAATCACACCGAACACACCTGACAACTTTCTCAATCTTTTTTATTAAATTTTGAATCGATATACATAACAATGATAATGATATAAAGAGATCGGGATTACATTAGTAACGGTTAACGTATACAGACACAGACTCTGAGTAACATATGTAATTTGAGCCTCCCAATCTCCTAATAACAGAACATGAAGAAGATTCAAAAGAATTTTACAAAAAGGAGAAAAAAAGAAAAAGAAAAAAATCCCCCCAACACTAAAAGAAACAATGAAAAAAATAGACAATAGGTGCAGGAGTAGGCCATTAAGCCCTTCAAGCCAGCACCGCCATTCACTGATCGTGGCTGATCAACCGCAATTAGTACCCCATTCCTACCTTCTCCCCATATCCCTTGACTCCGCTATCTTTAAGAGCTCTATCTAACTTTCTCTTGGAAAAAAAACCAACAAAACAAAGGCTGGGCTGCCATGTTTCATCGGTTAAAATGATTATTTGTCATCAACTCCACTCCTCTATAAACAAACAAAAAGTTATTGAAAAGGATTCAGAAAAGGTCAGTTTACATCATGTGTAAATGTTGAATAAATGGCCTCCAAGTTTTTTCAAATTTAACCGAAGGATCAAAAGTACCACTCCTAATTTTATCTAAGTTTAAACATGTTATAGTTTGGAAAAACCATTGAAATGTAGTAGAGGGATTAGAATTTTTGCATTTAAATAAAATGGATCTTCTGGCCATTAATGTAACAAATGCAATCGAACGGCAAGCTGAAGGGGATAAATGACTAGAGTCCATCACTGGTAATCCAAAAATTTCAGTAATAGGATGAGGTTGTAAGTCGATGCGCAAAACTACTGAAATAATATCAAAAATGTCTTTCCAATATTTTTCCAAAAGAGGACAAGACCAGAACATATGTGTCAAGGAAGCTACCTCAGAATTACATCTGTCACAGACAGGATTTATATGGCAATAAAAATGAGCTAACTTATCCTTAGACATATGGGCCCTATGAACCACCTTAAATTGTATCAAAGCGTGCCTAGCACACATTGAAGAAGTGTTAACTAATTGGAGAATTTTCTCCCATTTCTCTATTGGTAAAGATACCTGAAATTCTCTTTCCCATTTATTCTTAATTTTATCAGCTATACCTAGACGTATTTTCGTAATTAAATCATAAATAATTGCTATTAAACTCTTCTAATAGGGGTTTAAACCTAAAAATTTTTCTGTAATTTCAGTTTGGTGTGATATCAGAAAAGTAGGTAAAATAACATTCAAAAAGTTTCTAATCTGTAAATATCTGAAAAAATGTGATCTAGGCAAATTATATTTATTAGACAACTGTTCAAAAGACATGAGACAATTATCCATGAATAAATCACAAAAACATGTTATTCCCTTCATTTTCCATAAAAGAAAAACTTGATTAGTTCTGGATGGTTGGAAGAAAAAATTGGATATAATAGGACTTGATAAGATAAATTTATTCAAACCAAAAATTTACGAAATTGAAACTATATTCGTTTTGTGTGTTTAATTATTGGATTAGTCATTTGCTTATTCAGTTTTGTAAGTGCAAAGGGAAGCAAAGCCCCCAAAATAGAAGCCAATGAGAACCCCTGTACAGACTTGCACTGGAGGTTCATCCATCGTGGACATTGAATTTCATCCAAATCTTGTGTCCAGAACATTAGATATTGAATATTAATTGCCCAATAATAGAATCTAAAGTTCAGCAATGCCAAACCACCATCCTTATTTGATTTCTGTAAATATTTCTTACTTAACCTAGGATTTTTATTCTTGTATATAAAATAAAGAAATTTTAGAATCAATAATATCAAAAAAGGATTTGGAAATGAAGATTGGTACCGTCTGAAATAGATACTGAAATTAAGGTAAAATACTCATCTTAACAGCATTAATTCAACCAATCAATGATAAGGAAAATGGGGACCATTTAGTAAACAATTGTTTAACATGATCAATTAGAAGTAAAAAGTTAACTTTAAACAGATCCTTATATTTCTTAGTAATTTTAACACCCAAGTAAGTAAAATAATCAGTAACCAGTCTAAATGGTGATTGTGTATAGATTGAAACTTGCATATTTACTGGGAAAAGCTCACTCTTATTAAGATTCAATTTATAACCAGAAAAACTACTAAACTGAGCAAGTGGTGATATAACTGCAGGGATGGATTTCTCTGGATTAGAGATACATAGTAACAGGTCATCTGCATATAGCGATACCTTGTGCGTCCCATTCCCACAAATAATGCCGAATATGTTGGGTGAATCACAAAGAGCAATTGCCAAAGGCTCCAAGGCAATATCAAATAGTAAAGGGCTTAAAGGACAGCCCTGTCTGGTACCTCGAAAAAGCCTGAAGAAGGGAGATCTCTGATTATTGGTAAGTACAGAAACCAAAGGTGTATGATATATCCAAGATATGAATTTTGGGCCAAAATTAAATTAAATTAAATTAAAATTTAATTTCTCACGCGTATTAAATAAATATTCCCATTCTACTCTATAAAAACGCCTTCTCGGCGTCAAGCGAAATAACACATTCTGGAGTTTTAGATGAAGAGGTATATACAATATTCATTAACCTCCTAACATTAAGGTATGAATAACGATTTTTAATAAATCCTGTCTGGTTGTCAGAGACAATTTGTGGCTATATATTTTCCAATCTAATTGCCAATATTTTGGAAAAAATTTTGGTGTCCACATTCAACAAATATGCACATTCAGTGGGGTCTTTATCTTTTTGGGAATTAAAGAAATAAATGCTTCATAAAAGGATTGTGGTAATTTACCTACAAATAAAGCATCCTTAAAAATTCTACATAATCAAGGAGAAAATAAATTTGAAAAGACTTAAAAAATTCTACTGTATACCCATCCAGACCAGGTGCTTTACCAAAATTCATCAAAGAAATTGCTTTCTTTATTTCTTCTGCCATAATGGGTGCATCTATTGCTAAACGTTCATTGTGGTAATTTCGGAATATTCAATTTCCGTAAAAAATCATGTATTAAGGTAGAATTGTCAGGAAATTCTGATTAGTATAAAGAGGTATAGAATTCTTGAAAAGATTTATTAATTTTGTCATGGTTGACTGCCAAAATACCATCCTGTTTACGAACTTTAATAATCTGATGTTCAGCCGAAGCAGCTTTCAATTGGTTGGCTATTAATTTACCTGATTTATCACCATATATAAAAAAGTTTGTCTTAGTTTTAAGTAATTTATTTTCAATCGGGGATGTTAATAACAAACTATGTTGCATCTGAAGTTCAACTTTCTTTATAAAGCTCCAGACTAGGAGCAGCAGAATATTTTTATCAGTTTCTTTAATCTTATCAACCAGTGTACATATTTCATTATTAATTAATTTTTTCAATCCAGCAGAATATGAAATAATTTGCCCACGGATATATACTTTAAAAGTATCCCATAATATCCCACTGGAAATGTCTTCTATAAAGTTAGTTGAAAAAAGGCAGTCTGTTCTTCAATAAAATTAACAAAGTTTAAGTTCTGAAGAAGAGTAGAATTGTACCGCCATTGTCTAGCGCTAAAAATTGCATCAGTTAATTTGATTGATAGTTTCAAGGGCGCATAATCAGAGATGGCGATTGCATCATACTCACTGGCAATAACAGACGAAACTAATTGAGAGTCGATGAACGAGTAATCAATTCTATAATAATTATGATATACCATATAACATATAACCATATAACAATTACAGCACGGAATCAGGCCATCTCGGCCCTTCTAGTCCATGCCGAACGCTTACTCTCACCTAGTCCCACCGACCTGCACTCATCCCATAACCCTCCATTCCTTTCCTGTCCATATACCTATCCAATTTTACTTTAATGATAATATTGAACTGCCTCTACCACTTCTACTGGAAGCTTGTTCCACACAGCAACCACTCTCTGAGTAAAGAAGTTCCCCCTTGTGTTACCCTTAAACTTTTGCCCCTTAACTCTCAACTCATGTCCTCTTGTTTGAATCTTCCCTACTCTCAATGGAAAAAGCCTATCCATGTCAACTCTATCTATCCCCCTCATAATTTTAAATACCTCTATCAAGTCCCCCCCTCAACCTTCTACGCTCTAAAGAATAAAGGCCTAACTTGTTCAACCTTTCTCTGTAACTTAGGTGCTGAAACCCAGGTAACATTCTAGTAAATCTCCTCTGTACTCTCTCTATTTTGTTGATATCTTTCCTATAATTCGTCTACCAGAACTGTACACAATACACCAAATTCGGCCTTATCAATGGCTTGTACAATTTTAACATTACATCCCAACTCCTATACTCAATGCTCTGATTTATAAAGGCCAGCATACTAAAAGCTTTCTTCACCACCCTATCCACATGAGATTCCATCTTCAGGGAACTATGCACCATTATTCTTGGATCACTCTGTTCTATTGCATTCCTCAATGTCCTACCATTTACCATGTATATCCTATTTTGATTAGACCTACCAAAATGTGGCACCTCACCTATCAGCATAAAACTCTATCTGCCATCTTTCAGCCCACTCTTCTAACTGGCCTAAATCTCTCTGCAAGCTTTGAAAACCTACTTCATTATCCACAACGCCACCTACCTTAGTATCATCTGCATACTTACTAATCCAATTTACCACCCCATCATCCAGATCATTAATGTAGATGACAAACAACATTGGACCCAGTACAGATCCCTGAGGCACACCACTAGTCACCGGCCTCCAAACTGACAAACAGTTATCCACCACTACTCTCTGGCATCTCCTATCCAGCCCCTGTTGAATTCATTTTACTACTTCAATATTAATACCTAATGATTGAACCTTCCTAATTAACTTTCTGTGTGAAACCTTGTCAAAGGCCTTACTGAAGGCGAGGCTCATCTTCCTTCCTAACTCCCTGTTGTCTGTTTTCAGGACCTCCTCCCTTTTCCTACCTATGTCATTGGTACCAATATGTACCATGACCTCTGGCTGTTCTCCCTCCCCACTGCATGATATCTTGGATGAGATCTGAAATATCTGGGACCCTGGCACCTGGGAGGCAAACTACCATTCGAGTTTCTTTCCTGTGTCCACAGAATCACCTGTCTGACCCCCTATCACTACTGCCTTCCTCTTCCTTTCCCTACCCTTCTGAGCCACAGGGCCGGACTCTGTGCCAGAGGCACGGCTACTGTTCCTTACCCCAGGTAGGCTGTCCCCCCCAACAGTACTCAAACAGGAGTACTTATTGTCACGGAGTAAACCCACAGGGGTACTCTCTAATAACTGACTCTTCCCCTTCTGTCTCCTGACTGTTACCCACTTGTCTGTCTCCCGTGACCCCAGTGGGACCACCTGCCTGTCACTCCTTTCTATCACCTCCTCGCTCTCCCTGACCAGATGAAAGTCATTGAGCTGCATCTCCAGTTCCCTAAGGAGCTGTAGCTCGACACACCTAGTGCAGATGTGGCAGTTCGGGGGGCTGGGAGTCTCCAGGACCTCCCACATCTGACACCGAGCACAGAAAACCGGCCTCACATACATTCTTCCTGTCTGTATTCTACACAACCTAACTCTCCTTGACTCTTTATCACTGAACCCTCATTGAACCAAAGCCTTCCTACCTGTCTTCCTCTACTCTGATGCCAGCTGTATAAATCTGTCTTTTTTTTAAACTCTTCTTGCTGTTCTCACTGGCTGACATCTATGTGCTTGCGCAGTCATGCCCCGTTCAAACTGCTGAAGAAATGGATTGCTGCCTGTGCCACGCGGTAGTGTGGGTAGAACCAGGATGGTTTGGCAGATAAATATGTGGCAAAGAAACTAGTGGAAGGGGCAGGCTTCAGGTTCTTGGATAATTGGGATCTCTTCTGGAGGAGGTATGACCTGTACAAAAGTGATTAACTTAGCAGGGGGATGCGATCCAATGAAGGGACTCAGGAAAGGACAGATGGTAAAAAAGTGAAGGTAGCGTGCATTTAGATTGTCAGGAAGGGTAAGCAGGTGATGGGACTTAGTTGCAGCCAATAGACTGTGTATCAAAACATTAGGGATACAGAATCCGAAAGGATAGCAAATATGGTACTCAAGGTGTTGTATCTAAATGCATATAGCATAAGAAATAAGGTGGATGATTTTGTTACTGTGTTGAATTGAATGACTTTATTTCTTACATCCTTCACATACATGAGGAGTAAAAATCTTTACGTTGTCTCCGTCTTAAGGTGTAATGTGCAATCATAGTAATTTATAATAAATAGAACAGTCAATGTAACCGAGTTAATCGGTCTGATGGCCTGGTGGAAGAAGCTGTCTGGAGCCTGTTGGTCCTGACTTTTATGCTGCGGTACCACTTCCCGGATGGTAGCAGCTGGAATAGATTGTGGTTGGGATGGCTTGGGTCCCCAATATCCTACAGGCCCTTTTACACACCTGTCTTTGTAAATGTCCTGAATCATGGGAAGTTCACAACTACAGATGTACTGGGCTGTCTGCACCACTCTCTGTCCTGTGATTAAGGGAGGTACAGTTCTCATACCAGGCAGTGATGCAGCCAGTCAGGATGCTGTCAATTGTGTCCTGGTAGAAATTTCTTAGGATTTGGGGGCCCATACCAAACTTCCTCAACCATCTGAGGTCCAAGAGGTGCTGTTGTGCCTTTTTCACCACACAGCTGGTGTGTACAGATCACGTGAGGTCCTCAGTGATTGGATGCCGAAGAACTTAAAGCTGTTTTCCCTCTCACCCCAGATCCATTGATGTCTATCCCCATTCCTCCTGTAACATAGAAACATAGAAAATAAGTGCAAAAGTAGGCCATTCAGCCCCTCGAGCCTGCACCACCATTCAGTATGATCATGGCTGATCATCCAACTCAGAACCCTGTACCTGTTTTCTCTCCATACCCCCTGATCCCTTTAGCCACAAGGGCCATATCTAACTCCCTCTTAAATATAGCCAATGAACAGGCCTCAACTGTTTCCTGTGGCAGAGAATTCTACAGATTCACCACTCTCCGTGTGAAGTTTTTCCTCATCTCGGTCCTAAAAGGCTTCCCCTTTATCCTTAAACTGTGACCCCTCATTCTGGACTTCCCCAACATCAGGAACAATCTTCCTGCATCTAGCCTGTCCAATCCCTTTAGGATTTTATGCATTTCAATAAGATCCCCCCTCAATCTTCTAAATTCCAGCGAATATAAGCCTAGTCGATCCAGTCTTTCTTCATATGAAAGTCCTGCCATCCCAGGAATCAATCTGGTGAACCGTCTTTGTACTCCCTCTATGACAAGAATGTCTTTCCTCAGATTAGGGGACCAAAACTGCACACAATACTCCAGGTGTGGTCTCACCAAGGCCTTGTACAACTGCAGTAGAACCTCCCTGCTCCTGTACTCGAATCCTCTTGCTATGAATGCCAACATACCATTCGCCTTTTACGCCACCTGCTGTATCTGCATGCCCACTTTCAATGACTGGTGTCATTGCACCTCCCCTTTTCCTAATCGGCCACCATTCAGATAGTAGTCTGTTTTCCTGTTCTTGTAACCAAAATGGATAACCTCACATTTATCCACATTAAATTGCATCTGCCATGAATTTGCCCACTCACCTAACCTATTGAAGTCACCCTGCATCCTCTTAGCATCCTCCTCACAGCTAACACCGCCGCCCAGCTTCGTGTCATCCGCAAACTTGGAGATGCTGCATTTAATTCCCTCATCTAAATTATTAATATATATTGTTAACAACTGGGGTCCCAACACTGAGCCTTACGGTACCCCACTAGTCACTGCCTGCCATACTGAAAAGGTCCCGTTTATTCCCACTCTTTGCTTCCTGTCTGCCAACCAATTCTCTTTCCACATCAATACCATACCCCCAATACTGTGTGCTTTAAGTTTGCACACTAATCTCCTGTGTGGGACCTTGTCAAAAGCCTTTTGAAAATCCAAATATACCACATCCACTGGTTCTCCCCTATCACTCTGCTAGTTACATCTTCAAAAAATTCTATAAGATTCGTCAGACATGATTTTCCTTTCACAAATCCATGCTGACTTTGTCCGATGATTTCACCACTTTCCAAATGTGCTGTTATCACATCTTTGATAACTGACTCTAGCATTTTCCCCACCACTGATGTCAGGCTAACCGGTCTATAATTCCCCAGTTTCTCTCTCCCGCCTTTTTTAAAAAGTGGGGTTACATTAGCCACCCTCCAATCCCCAGGAACTAATCCAGAATCTAAAGAGTTTTGAAAAATTATCACTAATGCATCCACTATTTCTTGGGCTACTTTATTAAGCACTCTGGGATGCAGACCATCTGGCCCTGGGGATTTCTCTGCCTTTAATCCCTTACGTAACACCACTTCCCTACTAACATGTATTTCCCTCAGTTCCTCCATCTCACTAGACCCTCGGTCCCCTACTATTTCCAGAAAATTATTTATGTCCTCCTTAGTGAAGACAGAACCAAAATAGTTATTCAATTGGTCTGCCATGTCCTTGTTCCCCATGATCAATTCACCTGTTTCTGACTGTAAGGGACCTACATTTGTCTTAACCAATCTTTTTCTTTTCACGTATCTATAAAAGCTTTTACAGTCAGTTTTTATGTTCCCTGCCAGCTTTTTCTCATAATTGATTAGGAATAGTTAGCATGGATTTGTGCATGGAAGGTCATGTTTGACAAATCTTATTGAATTTTTTGAAGAGATTACGAGGAAAGTTGCCGAGGGTAAAACAGTGGATGTTGTCCTAATGGACTTCAGTAAGGCCTTTGACAAGGTTCTGCACAGAAGGTTAGTTAGGAAGGTTCAATCATTAGGTATTAATATTGAAGTAGTAAAATTGATTCAACAGTGGCTAGATGGAAGATGCCAGAGAGTAGTGGTGGATAACTGTTTGTCAGGTTGGAGGCCGGTGACTAGTGGTGTGCCTCAGGGATCTGTATTGGGTCCAATGTTGTTTGTCATATACATTAATGATCTGGATGATGGGGTGGTAAATTGGATTAGTAAGTATGCAGATGATACTAAGGTAGGTGGCGTTGTGGATAATGAAGTAGGTTTTCAAAGCTTGTAGAGAGATTTAGGCCAGTTAGAAGAGTGGGCTGAATGATGGCAGATGGAGTTTAATGCTGATAAGTGTGAGGTGCTACATTTTGGTAGGAATAAATCCAAATAGGACATACATGGTAAATGGTGGGGCATTGAAGAATGCAGTAGAACAGAGTGATCTAGGAATAATGGTGCATAGTTCCCTGAAGGTGGAGTCTCATGTGGATAGGGTGGTGAAGAAAGCTTTTGATATGCTGGCCTTTATAAATCAGAGCATTGAATATAGGAGTTGGGATGTAATGTTAAAATTGTACAAGGCATTGATAAGGCCGAATTTGGAGTATTGTGTACAGTTCTGGTCACCGAATTATAGGAAAGATATCAACAAAACAGGGAGAGTACAGAGAAGATTTACTAGAATGTTACCTGGATTTCAGCACCTAAGTTACAGGGAAAGGCTGAACAAGTTAGGTCTTTATTCTTTGGAGTGTAGAAGGTTGAGTGGGGACTTGATAGAGGTATTTAAAATAATGAGGGGAATAGATAAGCGTTGACGTGGATAGGCTTTTTCCATTGAGAGTAGGAGAGATTCAAACAAGAGGACATGATTTGAGAGTTAGGGGGCAAAATTTTAAGGGTAACACGAGGGGGAATTTCTTCACTCAGAGAGTGGTAGCTGTGTGGAACGAGCTCCCATTAGAAGTGGTAGAGGCAGGTTCAGTATTGTCATTTAAAGTAAAATTAGATAGGTATATGGACAGGAAAGGAATGGAGGGTTATGGGCTGAGTGTGGGCCAGTGGGACTAGGTGAGTGTAAGCGTCGGCACGGACTAGAAGGGCCGAGATTGCCTGTTTCCGTGCTGTAATTGTTATATGGTTTATATAATCTTTTTTCCCTTTCCTAATTAATCCCTTTGTCCTCCTCTGCTGGAGGACCACAACCAGCTCCTTTGTTTTTGCAACATTGAGGGAGAGATTGTTTTCTTGATACCACTGTGTCAGGGAGATTACTTCTTCCCTGCAGGCTATCTCGATATTGTTTGAGATAAGGCCAATCAATGTAGTGTCGTTGGCAAATTTAATTAGCAGATTAGAGCTGTGTGTGGCGACACAGTCATTGGGGAGGGGATTTAGTACATAGCCCTGAGGGGCACCTGTGTTGAGGGTCAGTGGGGCAGAGATGAGGGAGCCCACTCTGACTATCTGCTCAGCTTCTTGTTGAGCCTGGAGAGAATTATGGTGTTGAATGCTGAACTGTAGTCCAAGAACAGCATTCTCACATAAGCATCCTTCTCCAGATGTGTAAGGACGGTACGTAGAGCAGTGTCTATTATATCGTCTGTCAGTCAGTTGTGTCTGTAGATGAGTTGTAGGGGGTCCAGTTTGAGTGATAGTGTAGTGTTCTTCTACAGGTGTAGGAACTCTGAACTAAACACCAAGGTAAACCGTAGTCAATGAAGGCACGATCGCAGTAAGATTAACCATTTACTGTTCACTCTTCCACATTAACGTATGGTGAAAACTGTTGATAAAACATACAAAATATATACAGTATTTGTTTCCTTCTTGGCATCACATTTACATCATAAATATTTGTAAAAGTAAAACTACAACAAACTATATTACATTAAAGTACAACATACAGTCAGAATCTACCTATGCCATCAACTGGCTTTAAGTATACTTCAACACAAACTATCCAGCAAAGCTTTCAATAGCACAAGAAAATAAACTTTATCAACCGTCATTACTTTTAACAGAATCAGCGTTAACATTTTTACTTCAACATATCGATTAACTTATGAACTTACAGCGTTGCTTCAATGATGTTTCTCAGTGCGTAGAATGAAACTTTTCTCATGCTGATCCTGCACACACAAGCCCCTGCCTTCCCGTTTCTCCAAACCGATATTTTCCCATAAGACGCGGCGAAACCGAGTGTGATGTCATTGCGTGCCACGATGCATCACAGACAATGAATTTACTTAAACAACCTTTAACTAGAAAATAATTACAAACGAATTACAAAGTGAAAATGTAATAAAGCTAAACAAATGCCTTAAGGGCAACACAGGTAGCAAGCTGCAGATGTAATCTTTGACCAGCCTCTTAAAGCATTTGCTTATTATTGAGATGAGTGTGACAGGATGCCAGTTCTTCAGGCATGTTACCTTGGTCTTTTTTGGTACAGGGACAATGGTGGATAATTTGAAGCAGGAGGGCACTCTCCACTGGGCGAGGGAGAGATTAAAAATGTCAATAAACATAGCTGCTGATTGTGCTATGCACGTCCTGAGTACTCACCCTGGGATACGGTCCGGTCCCGCAGCCTTGTGACTGTTCACTTGTTGGAAACACCTGTGTACCTCAGCCTCAGAGATATTCAGGTTGCAGGTTGTAGCGGTGGCTTTCCTTTGAGTCTCAGAGTTAGCGACATTGAACTGAGTGTAAAAGTGATTGACTTCATCTGGGAGAGAGGCCGTGATGTTGGCGGCACCACAACGTTTGGCTTTGAAGTCTGCAATAGTATGCAGCCTTCGCCACAAGTCACACAACATTACAGATGGCCAGGTATAATGATGTGGCCATTACTGAATTGTGGCTTAAGGATGGTTGTAGTTGGGAACTGAATGTCCAAGGTTACACGTAATCCTGGAGAGATAGGAAGGTAGACAGAGGGGGTGGTGTGGCTCTACTGATAAAGAAAAGCATTAAATCAGAAGAAAGATGTGACATAGGATCAGAAGATGTTGAATCCTTGTAGGTTGAGTTAAGAAACTACAATGGTAAAAGGACATTGATAACAGTTATATATAGGCCTCCCAATAGTGGCTGGGAGGTGGAACACAGGTTACAACAGGAAATAGAAACGGCGAATCAAAAGGGGAATGTTATGGTAATCATGGAAGATTTTAACATGCAGGTCGATTGGGTAAATCAGCTTGGTAATGGATCTCGAGAGTGAGTTTGCTGAATGCCTAAGATACAGCTTTTCAGAGCAGTTTGTCGTTGAGCCTACTGGCGGATCAGCAATACTGGATTGGGTGTTATGGAATGAACCGGAGGTGATTAGAGAGCTTAAGGTAAAATAACCCTTAGGAACCAGTGATCACAATGTCATTGTGTTCAACTTGAAAATTGATAGGGAGAAAGTAAAGTCTGATGTAGCAGTATTTCAGTGGAGTAAGGGAAATTACAGCGGTGTGAGAGAAGAATTGGCCAAAGTTAATTGGAAGAAGATGCTGGCAGGGATGTCAGCAGAGCAGCAATGGTGTGTGTTTCTGGGAAAAATGAGGAAAGTGCAGGACATGTGTATTCCAAAAATGAAAAAAATAGTCAAATGGTAAAATAGTACAACCGTGGCTGACCAGGGAAGTTAAAGCTATTGTAAAAGCAAAAGAAAGGGCATACAACACAGTAAAAATTAGCGGGAAGATAGAGGATTCAGAAGATTTTAAAAACCTACAGAGAGCAACTAACAATATCATCAGAAAAGAAAACATAGAAATATAGAAAACCTACAGCACAATACAGGCCCTTCTGCCCACAATGCTGTGTCAAACATGAACTTACTTTAGAAATTACCTAGGATTACCCATAACCCTCTATTTTCTAAGCTCCACGTACCTATCCAAGAGTTGCTTAAAAGACCCTATTGTATCCGCCTCCACAACCATCGCCTGCAGCCCATTCCACTGATTCACCACTATCGGCATAAGAAAACTTATCCCTGACATCTCCTCTGCATCTACTTCTAAGCACCTTAAACCTATGTCCTCTTGTGGCAACCACTTCAGCCCTGGGAAGAAGCCTCTGACTATCCACAAGTACAACGCCTCTCAACATCTTATACACCTCAATCAGGTCACCTCTCATCCTCCATCGCTCCAGGGAGAAAAGGCCAAGTTCACTGAACCTATCCTCATAAGACATGCTCCCAAGTCTAGGCAACATCCTTGTAAATCTCCCCTGCACCCTTTCTATGGCTTCCAAATCCTTCCTGTAGTGAGGCGACCAGAAATGAGCATAGTACTCTAAGTAGGGTCTGATCAGGGTCCTATATAGCTGCAACATTACCTCTCGGCTCCTAAATTCAATTCCCCAATTGATGAAGGCCAATACACTGTAAGCCTTCTTAACCACAGAGTCAACCGACGCAGCTGCTTTGAGCGTCCTATGGACTCGGACCCCAAGATTCCTCTGATCCTCCATACTGCAAAGAATCTTACTATTAATACTATATTCTGCCATCATATTTGACCTACCAAAATGAACCACCACACTTATTTGGGTTGAACTCCATCTGCCACTTCTCAGCCCAGTTTTGCATCCTATCAATGTCCTGCTGTAACCCCTGACAGCCCTCCACACTATCCACAACACCTCCAACCTTTGTGTCATCAGCAAACTTGCTAACCCATTCCTCCACTTCCTCATCCAGGTCATTTAATAAAATCGCGAAGAGTAAGGGTCCCAGAACAGATCCCTGAGGCACTCCACTGGTGACCGAACTCCATGCAGAATATGACCCGTCTACAACCACTCTTTGCTTTCTGTGGGCAAGTCAGTTCTGGATCCACAGAGCAATGTCCCCTTGGATCCCATGCCTCCTTACTTTCTCAATAAGCCTTGCTTGGGGTACCTTATCAAATGCCCATATGAAATCCATATACACTCCATCTACTGCTCTTCCTTCATCAATGTGTTTAGTCACATCCTCAAAAAATCTAATCAGGCTTGTAAGGCACGACCTGCCCTCGACAAAGCCATTGTGACTATTCCTAATCATATTAGGAATCATATCCTTTTCTTGAATAAAAAAAACAATATTTGCACCCTCCAATCCTCTGGAACCTCTCATGTCCCCATTGATGATGCAAAGATCATTGGCAGAGGCTCAGCAATCTCCTCCCTCGCCTCCCACAGTAGCCTGGGGTACACCTCATCCGGGCCCGGCGACTTATCCAACTTGATGCTTTCCAAAAGCTCCAGCACATCCTCTTTCTTAACATCTACTTGCTCAAGCTTTTCAATCTGCTGCAAGTCATCACTATTATCACCAAGAGCCTTTTCCATAGTGAATACTAAAGTAAAGTATTCATTAAGTATCTCTGCTATTTCCTCTGGTTCCATACACACTTTCCCACTGTCACATTTAATAGGTCCTATTCTTTCACGTCTTATCCTCCTGCTCTTCACATACTTGTAGAATGCCTTGGGGTTTTCCTTAATCCTGCCCGCCAAGGCCTTCTCATGGCCCCTTCTGGCTCTCCTAATTTCCTTCTTAAGCTCCTTCCTGTTAGCCTTCTAATCTTCTGAATCTCTAACGTTACCTAGCTCTCTGAACCTTTTGTAAGCTTTTCTTTTTTTCTTGACCAGATTTATTACAACCTTTGTACACCACGGTTCCTGCACTCTACCATAACTTCCCCGTCTCATTGGAATGTACCTACGCAGAACTTCACACAAATATTTCCTGAACATTTACCACATTTCTTCTGTACTTTTCCTTGAGAACATCTGTTTCTAATTTAAGCTTCCAATTTCCTGCCTGATAGCTTCATAATTCCCCTTACTCCAAATAAGCACTTTTCTAACTACTCTGTTCCTATCTCTCTCCAGTGCTATGGTAAGGGAGATAGAATTAGATAGATTGATAGATAGATAGATAGATACTTTATTCATCCCCATGGGGAAATTCAACTTTTTCCAATGTCCCATACACTTGTTGTAGCAAAACTAATTACATACAATACTTAACTCAGTAAAAAATATGATATGCATCTAAATCACTATCTCAAAAAGCATTAATAATAGCTTTTAAAAAGTTCTTAAGTCCTGGCGGTTGAATTGTAAAGCCTAATGGCATTAGGGAGTATTGACCTCTTCATCCTGTCTGAGGAGCATTGCATCGATAGTAACCTGTCGCTGAAACTGCTTCTCTGTCTCTGGATGGTGCTATGTAGAGGATGTTCAGAGTTTTCCATAATTGACCGTAGCCTACTCAGCACCCTTCGCTCAGCTACCAATGTTAAACTCTCCAGTACTTTGCCCACGACAGAGCCCGCCTTCCTTACCAGCTTATTAAGACGTGAGGCGTCCCTCTTCTTAATGCTTCCTCCCCAACACGCCACCACAAAGAAGAGGGCGCTCTCCACAACTGACCTATAGAACATCTTCAGCATCTCACTACAGACATTGAATGACGCCAACCTTCTAAGGAAGTACAGTCGACTCTGTGCCTTCCTGCACAAGGCATCTGTGTTGGCAGTCCAGTCTAGCTTCTCGTCTAACTGTACTCCCAGATACTTGTAGGTCTTAACCTGCTCCACACATTCTCCATTAATGATCACTGGCTCCATATGAGGCCTAGATCTCCTAAAGTCCACCACCATCTCCTTGGTCTTGGTGATATTGAGACGCAGGTAGTTTGAGTTGCACCATATCACAAAGTCCTGTATCAGTTTCCTATACTCCTCCTCCTGTCCATTCCTGACACACCCCACTATGGCCGTGTCATCAGCGAACTTCTGCACATGGCAGGACTCCGAGTTATATTGGAAGTCTGATGTGTACAGGGTGAACAGGACCGGAGAGAGTACGGTTCCCTGCGGCGCTCCTGTGTTGCTGACCACCGTGTCAGACCTACAGTCTCCCAACCGCACATACTGAGGTCTATCTGTCAAGTAGTCCACTATCCAATCCACCATGTGAGAGTCTACTCCCATCTCCGTTAGTTTGTGCCTTAAGATCTTGGGCTGGATGGTGTTAAAGGCACTAGAGAAGTCAAGGAATGTAATCCTCACAGCACAACTGACCCCATCTAGGTGAGAGAGTGATTTGTGCAGCAAATACGTGATAGCATCCTCCACTCCCACCTTCTCCTTATACGCAAACTGAAGAGGATCCTGGGCGTGCCTGGTTTGTGGCCTCAGATTCTGTATTATCAGCCGCTCCATGGTCTTCATCACGTGCGACGTCAAGGCAACAGGTCTGAAGTCATTCAACTCCTTTGGTTGATCACTATCTCCAAAATACTCTCCCACTGAGAGATCTGGCACCTGACCAGGTTCATTTCCCAATACCAAATCAAGTACAGCCTCTCCTCTTGTAGGCTTATCTACATAGTGTGTCAAGAAACCTTCCTGAACACACCTAACAAACTCCACCCCATCTAAACCCCTTGCTCTCGGGAGATGCCAGTCTATATTAGGGAAATTGAAATCTCCCATCACGACAATTCTGTTATTACTACACCTTTCCAAGATCTGTTTCCCTATCTGCTCCTCGATATCCCTGTTACTATTGGGTGGCCTATAAAAAACACCCAGTAGACCCTTCCTGTTCCTAATCTCCACCGACAGAGACTCAGTAGACAATCCCTCCATGACGTCCACCTTTTCTGCAGTGTGATACTATCTCTGATCAACAATGCCACACCCCCACCTCTTTTACCTCCCTCCCTGTCCTTTCTGAAACATCTAAAACCCGACACTTGAAGTAACCATTCCTATCCCTGAGCCATCCAAGTCTCTGTAATGGCCACCACATCATATCTCCAGGCTCTAAGCTCATCTGCTTTGTTCTCAACACTCCTTGTGTTAAAATACACACATCTCAAACCTTCGGTCTGAGCGCGTTCCTTCTCTTATCACCTGCCTATCCTCCCTCACATGCTGTCTCCTATCTTTCTCTATTTGAGAGCCAGACACCTCTTTCTCAGTATCTTCAGTGTGTCACCTGAGAACATTTCTATCACATAGAAACCTTTGATTTCTGTCCACACAAGCAGTCCTCACATGATCTTTATCCTCCTCCACCTCACCATCTGCACTAACACTTATTCCCTCCCCCTGCAAATCTAGTTTAAACCCCCTGGAGTAGCACTAGCTAACCTACCCACAAGGATGTTAATCCCCTCCCAGTTCAGGTGCAAACCGTCCCGTCGGAACAGGTCCCAACTTCCCTGGAACAAAGCCCCATTGTCCAGAAACAGGAAATTAGAAATGCGTGCAATAAAGGAACAGTAGTTATAATGGGTGACTTCAATCTACATATAGATTGGGTGAACCAAATTGGTAAGGGTGCTGAGGAAGAGGATTTCTTGGAATGTATGCGGGATGGTTTTCTGAACCAACATGTCGAGGAACCAACTAGAGAGCAGGCCATTCTAGATTGGGTATTGAGCAATGAGGAAGGGTTAGTTAGCAATCTTGTCGTGCGAGGCCCCTTGGGTAAGAGTGACCATAATATGGTGGAATTCTTCATTAAGATGGAGAGTGACATAGTTAATTCAGAAACAAAAGGTTCTGAACTTAAAGAAGGGTAACTTTGAAGGTATGAGACGTGAATTAGCTAAGATAGACTGGCAAATGATACTTTAAAGGGTTGACGGTGGATATGCAATGGCAAGCATTTGAAGATCGCATGGATGAACTACAACAATTGTTCATCCCAGTTTGGCAAAAGAATAAACCAGGGAAGGTAGTGCACCCGTGGCTGACAAGGGAAATTAGGGATAGTATCAAGTCCAAAGAAGAAACATATAAATTAGCTAAAAAAAAAGCGGCACACCTGAGGACTGGGAGAAATTCAGAGACCAGCAGAGGAGGACAAGGGGCTTAATTAGGAAAGGGAAAAAAGATTATGAGAGAAAGCTGGCAGGGAACATAAAAACTGACTGTAAAAGCTTTTATAGATACGTGAAAAGAAAAAGATTGGTCAAGACAAATGTAGGGCCTTTACAGTCAGAAACAGGTGAATTGATAATAGGGAACAAAGACATGGCAGACCAATTGAATAACTACTTTGGTTCTGTCTTCACTAAGGAGGACATAAATAATCTTCCGGAAATAGTAAGGCACCGAGGGTCTAGTGAGATGGAGGAACTGAGGGAAATGCATGTTAGTAGGGAAGTGGTGTTAGGTAATTTGAAGGGATTAAAGGCAGATAAATCCCCAGGGCCAGATGGTCTGCATCCCAGAGTGCTTAAGGAAGTAGCCCCAGAAATAGTGGATGCATTAGTGATAATTTTTCAAAACTCCTTAGATTCTGGATTAGTTCCTGAGGATTGGAGTGTGGCTAATGTAACCCCACTTTTTAAAAAAAGGGAGAGAGAAACCGGGGAATTATAGACCGGTTAGTCTGACATCGGTGGTGGGGAAAATGCTAGAGTCAGTTATCAAAGATGTGATAACAGCACATTTGAAAAGAGGTGAAATCATCAGACAAAGTCAGCATGGATTTATGAAAGGAAAATCATGTCTGACGAATCTTATAGAATTTTTTGAAGATGTAACTAGTAGAGTGGATAGGGGAGAGCCAGTGGATGTGGTATATTTAGATTTTCAAAAGGCTTTTGACAAGGTCCCACACAGGAGATTAGTGTGCAAACTTAAAGCACACGGTATTGGGGGTATGGTATTGATGTGGATAGAGAATTGGTTGGCAGACAGGAAGCAAAGAGTGGGAGTAAACGGGACTTTTTCTGAATGGCAGGCAGTGACTAGTGGGGTACCGCAAGGCTCATTGCTGGGACCCCAGTTGTTTACAATATATATTAATGATTTAGACGAGGGAATTAAATGCAGCATCTCCAAGTTTGCGGATGACACGAAGCTGGGCGGCGGTGTTAGCTATGAGGAGGATGCTAAGAGGATGCAGGGTGACTTGGATAGGTTAGGTGAGTGGGCAAATTCATGGCAGATGCAATTTAATGTGGATAAATGTGAGGTTATCCACTTTGGTTGCAAGAACAGGAAAACAGATTATTATCTGAACGGTGGCTGATTAGGATAAGGGGAGATGCAACGAGACCTGGATGTCATTGTACACCAGTCATTGAAGGTGGGCATGCAGGTACAGCAGGCAGTGAAAAAGGCAATTGGTATGTTGGCATACATAGCAAAAGGATTTGAGTACAGGAGCAGGGAGGTTCTACTGCAGTTGTACAAGGCCTTGGTGAGACCGCACCTAGAATATTGTGTGCAGTTTTGGTCCCCTAATCTGAGGAAAGACATTCTTGCCATAGAGGGAGTACAGAGAAGGTTCACCAGATTGATTCCTGGGATGGCAGGACTTTCATATGAAGAAAGACTGGATTGACTAGGCTTATACTCACTGGAATTTAGAAGATTGAGGGGGGATCTTATTGAAACGTATAAAATTCTAAAGGGATTGGACAGGCTAGATGCAGGAAGATTGTTTCTGATGTTGGGGAAGTCCAGAACGAGGGGTCACAGTTTAAGGATAAAGGGGAAGCCTTTTATGACCGAGATGAGGAAAAACTTCTTCACACAGAGAGTGGTGAATCTATGGAATTCTCTGCCACAGGAAACAGTTGAGGCCAGTTCATTGGCTATATTTAAGAGAAAGTTAGATATGGCCCTTGTGGCTAAAGGGATCAGGGTGTATGGAGAGAAAGCAGGTACAGGGTTCTGAGTTGGATGATCAGCCATGATCATACTGAATGGCGGTACAGGCTCAAAGGGCCAAATGGCCTACTCCTGCACCTATTTTCTATGTTTCTATGTTTCTAAACATGAAGTCCTCCCTCCTGCACCATCTCCTTAGCCACGTATTTAGCTACATTATCTTCCTATTTCTAGTCTCACGAGCACATGGCACGGGGAGCAATCCTGAGATTGCAACCCTGGAGGTCCTGTCCTTCAACTTTGCTCCTAACTTCCTAAACTCTCTTTACAGGACCTCCTCCTGTTTCCTATCCATGTCATTGGTCCTTACATGGACCACGACATCTGGCTACTCACCCTCCATCCTGAGAATACTGAGAACTCGATCCGAGCTATCGCGGACCCTGGCACTAGTGAGGCAATAGACCATCCGAGATTCTCGATCTCTCCCACAGAACCTCTTATCTGTACCACTAACTATCGAATCCCCTATCACTTTTGGTCTTCTTTTTTCCTCCTTCCTTTCTGAGCTGAGGGTCCAGTCTCGGTGCCAGAGACACAACCACTACAACTTGTCCCTGGTAGGTCGTCCCCACCAACAGTATCCAAAACAGTATACTTATTGTTGATGGGAACGGCCACAGGGGTGTTCTGCTCTTCCTGTTTATTCCCCTTCCCTTCCTGACAGTCACCCAGCTACCTGCCTCCTGACTTTTAGGGGTGACTATCTCCCTGAAACTCCTGTCTATTTCTGCCTCTGCCTCATGAATGATCCGAAGTTTATCTAGCTCCAGCTCCAGTTCCCTAACTCAGTTTGTCAGGAGCTGCAGCTGGATGCGCCTTTTACAGGTGTAGTCATCAGGGACAATTGTGCTGTCCCTGACTTCCCACATCCTGCATATGAAGCACACGACTGCCCTAACTGCTGCCTTCATTACCTACTCCTGAGTTAATTCAATTAATTAAAGGAACTTACCCGGCCTTACCTTACTTGGAGCAAGCTCGTCCTCTGCCTCGCGAGCCAAAGCCTCAAAGCTCCACTCCTACCCTGAACCACTCACACCACTGGTTGCTCCTCTTCAGTTACCCGTCCTTTTATTTGTCCCTGCCAATATATCTCACGAGCCCTTCGTTCCTTCTCTTCCTGCTGCAACGGTTTCTCAATCACACTGTCCCGGGTACCCGCTGCACACACCTTTTTAAAGCATGCTCACCTCAGCTGCTTCCCAGCACTCAGTGCTCTCACGAGCGCTTCGCTCCACCTCTTCCTGCTGTAATGGTTTCTCAATCACACTGTTGTTGAACTCAATACCACAGCTGATGAAGGCCAATGCACCGTATGCCTTCTTAACCACACAGTCAATCTGCGCAGCTGCTTTGAGCGTCCTATGGACTCAGACCCCAAGATCTCTCTGATCCTCCTCACTGCCAGGAGTCTTACCATTAATACTATATTCTGCCATAATATTTGACCTACCAAAACGATTTTATCTAGGTTGAACTCCATCTGCCTCTTCTCAGCCCAATTTTGCATCCTATCGGTGTCCTGCTGTAACCTCTGACAGCCCTCCAGACTATCCACAACAAAGCCAACCTTTATGTCATCAGCAAATTTACTAACCTATCCCTCCACTTCCTTATCCAGATCATTTATAAAAATCTTACGGAGAAGGGACCCCAGAACAGATCCAAGAAGAATTATGAAAGCAAGCTAGCAAATAATATCAAAGTGGAAATGAAAAGTTTTTTCAAGTATGTTAAAAAATAAAAGAGAAATAAGAATGGATATAGGACTGCTAGAAAGTGAGGCAGGAGAAATAATAATGATGGACAAGGAGATGGCAGATGAGCTAAATGAGTATTTTATATCAGTCTTCACTGTGGAAGGCACTAGCACTATGCCTGATGTAACGTTTGAAGGAAGAAAAGTGGGTGCAATTACTGTTACAAGAGAGAAGGTGCTCAAAAAGCTGAGGGACCTAAAGATACATATGTCACTTTGACCAGAGGAACTGCACTCTAGGGTTCTGAAGCATTAGAAATTGTGGTGGCATTAGAAAAGATCTTTCAAAAATCAAAGGACTGGAAAATTGCAAATGTCACTCCAATTTTTAAGAAAGAAGGAAGGCAGTATAAAGGAAATTATAGACCAGTTAGCCTGACCTCAGCATTTGGGAAGTTGTTAGAGTCAGTTGTTGAGGACGAGGTGATGGAGTACTTGGTGACACAGGACAAGATAGTACTAAGTCAGCATTGTTTTCTTCAGGGAAAATCTTGCCTGACAAACCTGTTGGAATTCTTTGAGGAAATTACAAGTAGGATAGATGAAGGGGTTGTAGTGGATGTTGTATATTTGGGCTTTCAGAAGGCCTTTGACAAGGTGCCACACATGAGGCTGTTTACTAAGTTAAGAGCCCTTGGTATTACAGGAAAGTTACAAACTGGTTAGAGCATTGGCTGATTGGTAGGAGGCAGTGAGTGGGAATAAAGGGGTCCTTGTTTGGTTGGCTGCCAGCGACTAGTGATGGTCAGTAGGGGTCGGTGTTGTGACTACTTCTTTTTATGCTGTATCTAAATGATTTAGATGATGGAATAGATGGCTTTGTTACCAAGTTTGCAGATGAATCAAAGATTGGTCGAGGGGCAGGTAGTATTGAGGGAACAGGTAGGATGCAGAAGGACTTGGACAGATTAGGAGAATGGGCAAGGAAGTGGCAAATGAAATACAATGTTGGAAAATGCATGGTCACTTTGGTATGTGCGGACTAATTTCTAAATGGGGAGAAAATCCAGGAATCTGAGATGCAGAGGGACTTGGGAGTCCTTGTGCAGAACACCCTGAAGGTTAAGTTGCAGGTTGAGTCAGTGGTGAAGCAGGCAAATGTCATGTTAGCATTCATTTGTAGAGGTCTAGAATACAAGAGCAAGGATGTGATATTGAGGCTTCATAAGGCACTGGTGAGACCTCACCTTGAGCATTGTGAACAGTTTTGTGCGTCTTACCTTAGAAAAGATGTGCTGGCATTGGAGAGGGCCCAGAGGAGATTCACAAGGACGATTCCAGGAATGAAAGGATTATCATTCGAGGAGCGTTTGATGGCTCTGGGTCTGTGCTCACTGGAATTCAGAAGGATGAGGCGGGGTATCTGTTGGGGAAGGAAAGTGAAGAACTCAGATTGTAGAAAGCACCCCTGTGGCCATCCACCTCAGTAATCGTTATCTCGTTTTGGATTTAGATGAGGGCGTTGACCTGACAGAAGGCGACCACGGTGATTGGGTCTCTGGCACTGAGCCTCGTCCCGTTGTGCAGGAGGGAGAGAAGATGATGAGGAATGCGGTCGTCATAGGGGATTCCATAGTGAGGGGAACAGAAAGGAGGTTCTGTCAGCCTGATAGAGATATCCGCATCTCGTGTTGCCTCCCAGGTGCCAGGATATGGGATGTCTGGGTTCTGGTATTCTGAAGGGAGAGGGTGAATAGCTAGAAGACTTGGTACACTTTGGAACCAATGACATTGGTAGGGAAATGGAGGAGATCCTGAAGAGAGAATTCAGGGAGTTGGGTAGGAAGCTGTAAAGCAGGACCTCCAGGGTAGTAATCGCAGGATTACTGCCTGTGCCACCTGCTAATGAGCGAAAGGATAACATGAACAGGCATATTAATATGTGGTTGAGAGACTGGTATAGGGAGCAGTGCTTCAGATTCATGGATCATTGGGCCATCTTCTGGGGGAGGTACGACCTGTACAAAAAGGACGGGTTACACCTGAACCTAAAGGAGTCCAATATCCAAACAGAGCTGTTAGGGAGGGTTTAATCTAATTTGACAGAGGAATGGGAACTGGAGTGATAGGGCTGAGGAGGGGGAAAACAGAAATAAATCAAAGACAGCATGCAACAGAGATGACAGAAAGGACAGGCAGGAAATGAGGCATAATCACAGCCGGTGGGGTGATTTACAGAGCCACAGAGACATGGTGCAGTTTGAATAGAAAGCAACAAATACTGTCCTCCAAACAGCAGCTGGGATGTGGATTACAGATTCCAGCAGGAGATAGAAAACATAGAAACATAGTAAGCCTATAGCACAATACAGGCCCTTTGGCCCACAAAGTTGTTCCGAACATGTCCCTACCTTAGAAATTACTAGGCTTACCTATAGCCCTCTATTTTTCTAAGCTCCATATACCTATTCAAAAGCCTCTTAAAAGACCCTATCGTATCTGCCTCCACCACCGTTGCCGGCAACCCATTCCACGCACTCACCACTCTCTGAGTAAAAAACTTACCCCTGACATCTCCTCTGTACCTACTGCCCAGCACCTTAAACCTGTGTCCTCTTGTGGCAACCATTTCAGCCTTGGGAAAAAAGCCTCTGACTATCCAAATGATCAGTGCCTGTCATCATCTTCGCAGGTCGCTCCAAGGAGAAAAGGCCAAGTTCACTCAACCTATTCTCAGAAGGCATGCTCCCCAATCCAGGCAACATCTTTGTAAATCTCCTCTGCACCCTTTCTATGGCTTCCACATCCTTCCTGTAGTAAGGCGACCAGAACTGAGCACAGTACACCAAGTGGGGTCTGACCAGGGTCCTATATAGCTGCAACACTACCTCTCGGCTCCTAAATTCAATTCCACGATTGATGAAGGCCAATACACCATATGCCTTCTTAACCACAGAGTCAACCTGCACAGCTGCTTTGAGCATCCTATGGACTCAGACCCCAAGATCCCTCTGATCCTCCACACTGCCAAGAGTATTACCATTAATACTATACTCTGCCATCATATTTGACCTACCAAAATGAACCACTTCACACTTAACTGGGTTGAACTCCATCTGCCACTTCTCAGCCCAGTTTTGCATCCTATCAATGTCCTGCTGTAACCTTTGGAGATAGTGATCACAATTCTATCTCCTTTACCATAGCATTGGAAAGAGATAGGAACAGACAAGTTTGGTAAGTGTTGGGAGTAAGTGGAAATATGAGGCTATCAGGCAGGAACTTGAAAGCATAAATTGGGAACAGATGTTCTCAGGGAAATGTATGGTAGGAATGTGGCAAATGTTCAAGGGATATTTGCATGGTGTTCTGCTTAGGTACATTCCAGTGAGACGGAAAGTATGGTAGGCTACAGGAACTGTGGTATACAAAGGCAGTTGAAAATCTAGTCAAGAAGAAAAGAAAAGCTTACGAAAGGTTCAAAAAAACTAGATAATGATAGAGATCTAGATGATTGTAAGGCTAGCAGGAAGGATCTTAAGAATGAAATTAGGAGAGCCAGAAGGGGCCGTGAGAAGGCCTTGGCGAACAGGATTAAAAAATACCCCAAGGCATTCTGAAGAAGTCCTGATGAAGGGTCTCGGCCCAAAACATCGACAGTGCTTCTCCTTATATATGCTGCCTGGCCTGCTGTATTCCACCAGCATTTTGTGTGTGTTGTTTGAATTTCCAGCATCTGCAGAATTCCTTGCGTTTGCCCAAGGCATTCTCCAAGTTTGTGAAGAATAAGAGGATAAGACATGAGAGAATAGGACCAATGAAGTGTGACAGTCAAAAATTGTGTATGGAACCGGAGGAGACAACAGAGGAACTTAGTGAATACTTTGCTTCAGTATTTACTATGGAAAAGGATCTTGGCGATTGTAGGGATGACTTGCAGTGGATTGAAAAGCTTGAGTATATAGACTTTAAGAAAGAGGATGTGCTGGAGCTTTTGGAAAGCATCAAGTTGGATAAGTCTCCGGAACCAGACGAGACGTACCCAAGACTACTGTGGGAGGTGAAGGAGGAGATTGCTGAGCCTCTGGTGATGATCTTTGCATCATCAATGGGGACGGGAGAGCTTCCGGAGGATGGAGGGTTGCAGATGTTATTCCCTTATTCAAGAAAGGGAGTAGAGATAGAAACATTTCCAAATGTTACAAGGTCTGAATAGATTAGATATGGCAAAGTTATTTCCCATGGTAGGGAAATCTAAGACAAGAGGCCATGACTTCTGGATTGAAGGATGTCCATTTAGAAGAGAGATGCGGAGAAATTTCTTTAGTCAGAGCTTGGTAAATCTGTGGAATTTGTTGCCACAAACAGCTGTGGAGGCCACATCATTTGGTGCATTTAAGGCAGAGATAGATAGGTTATTGATTAGCCAGGGCATCAAAGGGTATGAGGAGAAAGCAGGGGAGTGGGGTTGACTGGAAGAATTGGATCAGTCCATGACTGAATGGCCTACTTCTGCTCCTATATCTTATGGTTCAGGTGCAACCCATTCCTTTTCTACAGGTCATATCTCCCCCAGAAGAGATCTTAATGATCCAAGAACCTGAAGCCCTTACCCCTGTACCAGCTTCTCAGTCACAGATTTAACTGCCAAATCATCCTGTTGCTATCCTCACTGGCACATGGCATAGGTAGCAACCCAGAAATTACTACACTGGAGGTCCTGCTTGTCAGCTTTCTGCCCAGCTCTCTAAACTCTCTCTTTCAGACCTCTTTGTTTTTCTTTCCTATGTCATTGGCACCAAGGCATCTGGCTACTCTCCCTCCCCTCTAAAATGCTGTGAACACAATCTGAGACGTTCATGACCCTGGCACCTGGGAGGCAACATACCATCCGGGTGTCCTGTTCACATCCATGGAACCTACTGTCTATTCCCCTGACTATTGCCTGCTAACTTCTTGTAATTCATAAACTAGAACACCATGATCCCACTGAACTTCATTCTCCGTTTACATAAGATTCTGCTTTTTGCTTCCTCTTATAAAGTGCATGACCTCACACTTAATTTTGCCGTTTTTTGACCACTCACTTTTACTATAGCCCATTGTGGACCACAAGGTCCTCAACATAGCACATCCTTGTTCGTGATTTCATACCCTCTTCCAGGTCAGTAATGTAAGGAGCATCAGGAGTAATGCAGTAGTCTGCAGCTGTATTCTTTAAAATTTAGAGGAATAAGATCACTTTGTAAATTACTATATTTAGAGACATAGAAGACTTAGAATACAGGCCCTTCAGCCCACAATGTCGTGCCGAACATGTACTTACTTTAGAAATTACCTCGGGTTACCCAAAGCCCTCTATTTTTCTAAGCTCCATGTACCTATCCAGGAGTTTCTTAAAAGACCCTATCGTATCCAGCTCCACCACCGTTAGCAGCAACCCATTCCACGTACTCACCACTCTCTGCATAAAAAAAAAACTTACCTCTGACATCTCTTCTGTACCTACTTCCAAGCACCTTAAAACGGTGCCCTCTCATGTTAGGCACCATTTCAGGGAGAGGGTGAACAGCCAGAAGTCTTCTCCCTAGTAATACCAACTTCACACACTTCTGACCTTTGACACTCTTGAACTTCCACCATACTGCTTGAGTCTTCTACAGTGAAGACTGATGCAAAATACTTATTCAGTTTGCCCGCTATTGTTCCCCATTACTACCTCTCCAGCATCACTTTCCAGAAGTTCAATACCTACTCTCAACTCTCTTTTACTCTATATATCGGAAAAAGACTTTTGTATCCTCTTTGATGTTGTTGACTAGCTTACCTTCCTATTTCATCTTTTCCCCCTTATACCTTTTTTATTTGCCTTCTGTTGGTTTTTAAAAGTTTCCCATTCCTCTAACTTCCCACTGATTTTTGCTCTATTATATGCCCTCTCTTTGGCTCCCAATTATAATCTCCTTTCAGCCATAACTCAGTGGTGCCCACGTCTTACCTGCCAATCTCTATCTGTGCTACAAGATTATCTAATTTATTCCATCTACTGTGTACATTCAAATATAACACCTTTAGTCCTGTATCCATCACCCTTTTTGATTCTGTCCCCCTTTACACTGCATCCCACTGAATGCAATTTGTCCTTAATCATCTGCCTGTACTTCCCGACAGTCTCACTAAACACTGCATCTGCTCATAAACCAACAGCCCTATCCTTAGAATTATTACTCCATCTCCCTGCCAAATTAGTTTAAATTAGCTTTATTTCTTAAAAACGTATCCACTTTTCTCATTACTACCATCCAGTAGGAAGTAAGGAGCCTGAGGATGCACACTCAATTGTTTTAAGAGCAGCTTTTCTTGGAATTTATAGTTTTATTATTTTATATTGCAATGTACTGCTGCAGCAAAAAAACTTATTTCATGACATCTGCCAGTGATAGGAAACCTGATTCTGATTCATTCTCATTTATTGAGTCTGCATATGGCAGAATTTATCGATCAATGCAGCACTGTAATAGGCCCTATGACCCAATTTCAACTAACCCTCTCTGTTTCTAAGATGAAAAATGAGGGCAGACTAGCCAATAATATAAAGCAGGATACCAAAACTCTTTTCAGCTATATAAAGAATAAAAGCAAGTTGAAAGTTGATATTGGAGCCCTGGAAAATGATGCTGGTAAGGTAGTAATAAGAGACAAAGAAATGGCAGGCGAACTTAATGGGTACTTTGCATCAGTCTTCACTATGGAAGATAATAGCAGTGTGCCAGAAGTCTGTGAGTGTCAGGGAGCTGTTACAAGTCAAAAGTGCTTGGACATATTTGGACAATCTTGGAGCTATGATGTGGTGGCCATTACAGAGACTTGGATAGCTCAGGGACAGTTATGGTTACTTCAAGTGCTGGGTTTTAGATGTTTCAGAAAGGACAGGGAGGGAGGAAAAAGAGGTGGGGGCGTGGTACTGTCAATCAGAGATACTGTCAATCATGGCTGCAGAAAAGGTTGACATCATGAAGGGATTGTCTACGGAGTCTCTGTGGGTGGAGGTTAGGAACAGGAAGGGGTCAATAACTCTACTGGGTGTTTTTTATAGGCCGCCCAATAGTAACAGGGATATCGAGGAGCAGAAAGGGAAACAGATCCTGGAAAGGTGTAATAATAACAGAGTTGTCATGGTGGGAGATTTTAATTCCCAAATATGGATTGGCATCTCCTGAGAGCAAGGGGTTTAGATGGGGTGGAGTTTGTTAGGTGTGTTCAGGAAGGTTTCTTGACACAATATGTAGATAAGCCTACAAGAGGAGAGGCTGTAATTGATTTGGTATTGGGAAATGAACCTGGTCAGGTGTCAGATCTCTCAGTGGGAGAGTATTTTGGAGATACTGATCATTATTCTGTCTCCTTTACAATAGCATTGGAGAGAGATAGGAACAGACAAGTTAGAAAAGCATTTAATTGAAGAAAGGGGACTTATGAGGCTATCAGGCAGGAACTTGGAAGCTTAAATTGGGAACAGATGTTCTCAGGGAAAGGTACGGAAGAAATGTGACAAATGTTCAGGGGATATTTGTGTGGAGTTCTGCATAGGTACATTCCAGTGAGACAGGGAAGTTATGGTAGGGTACAGGAACCGCGGTGTACAAAGGCTGTAATAAATCTAGTCAAGCAGAAAAGAAAAGCTTACAAAAGATTCAGAGAGCTAGGTAATGTTAGAGATTTAGAAGATCCTAAGACTAACAGGAAGGAGCTTAAGAAGGAAATTTGGAGAGCCAGAAGGAGCCATGAGAAGGCCTTGGCAGGCAGGATTAAGGAAAACCCCAAAGCATTCTACAAGTATGTGAAGAGCAAGAGGATAAGACGTGAAAGAATAGGACCTATCAAGTGTGATAGTGGGAAAGTGTGTATGGAACCAGAGGAAATAGCAGAGGTACTTAATGAATCTTGAAGAAGGGTCTCGGCCCGAAACGTCGACAGTGCTTCTCCTTATAGATGCTGCCTGGCCTGCTGTGTTCCACCAGCATTTTGTGTGTGTTGTAATGAATACTTTACTTCAGTATTCACTATGGAAAAGGATCTTGGTGATTGTAGTGATGACTTGCAGCAGACTGAAAAGCTTGAGCATGTAGATATTAAGAAAGGATGTGCTGGAGATTTTGGAAAGCATCAAGTTGGATAAGTCGCCAGGACCAGATGAGATGTACCCCAGGCTACTGTGGGAGGCGAGGGAGAAGATTGTTGAATCTCCGGCCATGATCTTTGCATCATCAATGGGAACGGGAGAGTTCTGGAGGATTAGTAAATCTGTGGAATGCTCTGCCACAGACTGCGGTGGAGTCTAAGTCTATGGGTATATTTAAGGCAGAAGTTGATCGTTTCCTGATCGGTCAGGGCATCAAAGAGTATGATGAAGTTAGGTTTATGGGGTTGAGTGGGATTCGGGACCAGCCATGTTGGAATGACGGAGCAGACTTGATGGGCTGAATGGCCTAATTCTGCTCTTATGTCTCATGGTCTTGTGTCTCCACATGGTCTCTGTTAATTCACTTTCTGTTCAGCTGCTGTTCTTACCTTCCCAGTCTCTGCATGGTCTCTGACCCTTAGTTCACTTTCTGTTCAGATGCCATTCTAAATCTCTCTGAAAGGTTACCATTATGTTTGCTTTCACCATATCCTCCTTCAGTGTTCCAGGCACCTTTTCCTGAGTTTTTTAAAAAAGCACTCATCAATCTTGTCAATTTTACCCCTCTCATCTTGACGTTATTCTTACTGATATTTGACATTTACATACTGGAAAAAACACTATCTACTCTAGTTATACCTCATAATTTAGATATGTTTATTAAGTTGCCTTCAATTGAAAACAAACTTTGCAAAAACTTTCCATATGGTTGCTCATTCTGACCTGCATTCTAAAGCTGATGCAAAAAATATGGATTGTTCCAATTCCTGCAGGTGTTGCACTGAACCATGTTCCTGCTATGAGAAAACTGGTATTATCACGTAACGGCATTGCTGGTGGTTTCAAGGAATCAGCAACACATTTACTGAACATCACAGAACTCCAAGTGTTTGATATTCATGATTGTTCGTTGACTGAAGATGATATTTCTGCTTTAAGTGAGTAAATTTCTTATCAACTCTGGGAACACAATTCTTGATCAACTCATTATCTCCATTTTGGGTCCTAAACTGGTGGTGTCATGCAAAGCAAAGGCACAGTGTGACTAACGGCCAATTCTATCCAAATGAATAGCAGCTGGTGACCCTCATGGATTTGTTACACTTGTATGATGTGCTCTCAGCTCCAATGATGATTGTTCAAAAAGTCGAGGATATGTGTTTGATCCTTTATTAGCAATTAGCAAACATACAATCCTGAAGTGATGAAACCTAAGCAAACCCAAGAGTAAGTTAAGCATAATTGATTGGTCAGCAAAAGATATGACATCTGTTGTTCCCAGCTGCAAACTGCCCTTTGAACAAAGCACAAATACATCACTTATTCCCTTTACCACGCCCTCACTCATGTGATTAATTAACATAATTGACACGCAATACAGAATACAATGCAGATAGACAACAGATGCATGGCTCCTACAGTAACATTTCCACTTTTGAAGAAAATTGAAACTAGACTTTTGTACTGTATTTAGGATTAAACTTGTGGAGGCCAAGTCATTGTTGGCAACACAAAGCAGATGTTAATAGGTTGTTCGTCAGGGCATCAAAGGTTATGGAGAGAAGGCAGAAGAATGGGTTTGAGATGGATAATAAATTAGCAATGATGGAATGGCTGAGCAGAATCGATGGGTTGAATGGCTTAATTCTGCTCCTACAGTGCTTGTAAAAAGTATTCACCCTTATATAGAAGTTTTCATGTTTTATTGATTTACAACATTGAATCACAGTGGATTTAATTTGCCTTTTTTGACACTAATCAACAGAAAAAGACTCCTTAGTGTGAAAATAAAGTGAATTGACTTTATTTCTTGCATCCTTCACGTACATGAGGAGTAAAAATCTTCATGTTATGTCTCTGTCTAAATGTGCAATCATTACAATTTATAATTAATAGTGATCTCAATTGTAAATATAAAGCACAAAATAATTGATTGAATAAGTATTCAGTGCCTTCAGGACAGTATTTAGTAGATGCACCTTTGGCAGCAATTACAACCTTGAGTCTGTGTGGATAGGTCTCCATCAGCTTTGCACGTCTGGACACTGCAACTTTTCCCCATTCTTCTTTACAAAACTGCTCAAACTGTCAGATTGCATGGAGGTAATGAGTAAACAGCCATTTTCAAATCCAGCCTCAAATCTTCAATTGAATTGAGGTTTGGACTCTGAATTGGCCATTCCAGGACATTAACTTTGTTGTTTTTAAGTTATATCTCTGTAGCTTTGGCTTTATGCTTGGGGTCATTGTCTTGCTGGAAAACAAATCTCCCAAGTCACAGTTCTCTTGCAGACTTCATCAGGTTTTCCTGCAGGATTCTCCAATAGTTTTCTTGCTGCCTTCATTTTACCCTCTGCCTTCACAAGCCTTCCATGGCCTGCTGCAGTGAAGCATCCCCACAGCATGATGCAGCCACCACCATGCTTCATGGTAGGGATGGTGTGTTTTTGATGATGTGTGGTGTTGTTGCATTTAGTCTGATGCCAAAAAGCTCAATTTTGGTTTCATCATAGAACCTTCTCCTGACTGACTTCAGAGTCTCCCATATGCCTCCAGCAAATTCTAGCCAAGATTTCATGTGAGTTTTTTTCATAAGTGGCTTTTTCTTTTCCACTCTCCTGTGACTGTACAGAAGACTTACAATGGACTGAAAAGCTTGAGCATATAGACATTGAGAAAGAGGATGTGCTGGAGCTTTTGGAAAGCATCAAGTTGGCTAAGTCACCGGGACCGGATGAGATGTACCCCAGGCTACTGTGGGAGGCGAGGGAGGAGATTGCTGAGCCTCTGGCAATGATCTTTGCATTGTCAATGAGGACAGGAGGAGTTCCAGAGGATTAGAGGGTTGCAGATGTTGTTCCTTTATTCAAGAAAGTGAGTAGAGATGGCCCAGGAAATTATAGACCAGTGAGTCTTACTTCAGTAGTTGGAAAATTGATGGAGAAGATCCTGAGAGGCAGGATTTATGAACATTTGGAGAGGCATAATATGATCAGGGATAGTCAGCATGGCTTTGTGAAAGGCAGGTCGTGCCTTATGAACCTGATTGAATTTTTTGAGGATGTGACTAAACACATTGATGAAAGTAGAGCCGTAAGTGTAGTGTATATGCATTTCAGCAAGGCATTTGATAAAGTACCCCATGCAAGGCTTATTGAGAAAGAAAGGAGGCATAGGATCCAAAGGGACAATGCTTTTTGGATCCAGAACTGGCTTCCCCACAGAAGGCAAAGAGGTTGGTCACCAGTGGTGTGTCTCAGAAATCTGTTCAGGGACCCAATAGACAATAGGTGCAGGAGTAGGCCATTTGGCCCTTTGAGCCAGCACCACCATTCAATGTGATCATGGCTGATTATCCACAATCTGTACCCCGTTCCTGCCTTCTCCCCATATCCCTTGACTCCACTATCTTTAAGAGCTCTATCTAACTCTTTCTTGAAAGCATCCAGAGAATTGGCCTCCACTGCCTTCTGAGGAAGAGCATTCCATAGATCCACAAACCTCGTGGTGAAAAAGTTTTTCCTTAACTCTGTTCTAAATGGCTTGCCCCTTATTCTTAAACTGTGACCTCTGGTTCTGGACTCCCCCAACATCGGGAGCATGTTTCCTGCCTCTAGCATGTCCAATCCCTTAATAATCTTATATGTTTCAATCAGATCCCCTCTCATCCTTCTAAATTCCAGTGTATACAAGCCCAGTCGCTCCAATCTTTCAACATATGACAGTCCCGCCATCCCGGGAATTAACCTCGTGAACCTATGCTGCACTCTCTCAATAGCAAGAATGTCCTTCCTCAAATTTGGAGACCAAAACTGTGCACAATACTCCAGGTGTGTTCTCACCAGGGCCCTGTACAACTGCAGAAGGACCTCTTTGCTCCTATACTCAACTCCCCTTGTTATGAAGGCCAACATGCCATTAGCTTTCTTCACTGCCTGCTGTATCTGCATGCTTACTTTTAGTGACTGATGAACAAGGACACCTAGATCTCGTTGTACTTCCCCTTTTCTTAACTTCACACCATTCAGATAGAAATCTGCCTTCCTGTTCTTGCCACCAAAGTGGATAACCTCACATTTATCCACATTAAACTGCATCTGCCATACATCTGCCCTCTCACCCAACCTGTCCAAGTCACCCTGCATTCTCGTAACATCCTCCTCATATTTCACACTACTACCCCTACTCTTCCTGATTTTTATAAATGACCTGGATGAAGAAGTGGAGGGATGGGTTAGTAAATTTGCTGATGGCACAAAGGTTGGGGCTGTCAGAGGTTACAGTGGGACATTGATGCAAAACTGGGCTGAGTAGTGGCAGATGGAGTTCAACCCAGATAAGTGTGAGGTGATTCATCTTGGTAGGTCAAATATGATAGCAGAATATAGTATTAATGGTAAGACTCTTGGCAGTGTGGATGATCAGAGGATTCTTGGGGTCTGAGTCCATAGGAAAATCAAAGCTGCTGTGCAGGTTGATTCTGTAGTTAAGAAGGCATAGGGTGAATTGACCTTCACCAACTGTAGGATTGAGTTCAAGAGCTGAGAGGTAATGTTACAGCTATATAGGACCCTGGTCAGACCCCACTTGGAGTACTGTGCTCAGTTCTGGTCATTTCACTACAGGAAGGATGTGGAAACTGTAGAAAGGGTGCAGAGGAGATTTACAAGGAATTTGCCTGGATTGGGGAGCATGCCTTATGAGAAAAGGTTGAGTGAGCTTAACCTTTTCTTCTTGGAGCAATGGAGGATGAAAGGTGACCTGATAGAGGTGTATAAGATGATGAGAGGCATTGATCGTGTGGATAGTCAGAGGCTTTTTCCCAGGGCTGAAATGGCTAGCTCGAGAGAGCACGGTTTTAAGGTGCTTGGAAGTATATACAGAGGAGATGCCAGGGGTAAGTTTTTTACACAGAGAGTGGTGAGTGTGTGGAATGGGCTGCTGGCAACAGTGGTGGAGGCAGATACAATAGGGTTTTTTTAACGGAATCCTGGATAGGTACATGGAGCTTAGAAAAATAGAGGGCTATGGGTAACCCGAGGTAATTTCTAAAGTAAGTATGTGTTCGGCACAGCGCTGTGGGTCAAAGGGCCTGTATTGTACTGTAGGTTTTTTCTGTGTTTCTATGTTTTCTATGATTGGTGAAGCACTTGAGCAACAATTTTTGTATCACAAACAAGATAAAGTCTGCAGATGCTGGAAATCTAAGCAACACACACAATCTCATGCCGAGACCATCGGTCTTGCTGAAGAGTGTTGGCCTGAATCATTGACTGTACTTTTTCCTGTAGATGCTGCCTAGTCTGCTGAGTTCCTGCAGCATTTTGTGTGTAATGCAGCAGTTTTTTTATGTGCAGTCTCTCCCATCTCAGCCACTGAAGCTTGTAACTCCTGTAAAGTTGTCATAGATCTCTTGGTGGCCTCCCTCATTTGTCCCCTTCTTACACGGTACTCAGTTTTTGAGGCCAGCCTTCACTAGGCAGACTTACAGCTGTGCCATATTCTTTCCATTTCTTGATGATGACTTAACTGTACTCCAAGGGCTATTCAGTGACTTGGAAATCTCCTGACTTGTGCTTTTCAATAACCTTTTTGCGGAGTTTGCTTGGAGTATTTTTTTGTCTTCATGGTGCAGTTTTGGCCAGGATACTGACTCACCAGCAGTTGGACCTTCCAGATACAGGTGTATTTTTACTACAATCAATTGAAGCACCTTGACTGCTCACAGGTCTCCAAAAACAGATCTCCATTTTGGCTGCACCTGTGATGATTTGGTGTGTCATATTATTGGGGGGGGGGGGGGAGAATACTTACACAATCATTTATTTTGTGTTTTTTATTTCAAATTAATTTAGATCACTTTGTAGAGATCTGTTTTCACTTTGACATGAAAGAGTCTTTTTATATTGATCAGTGTCACAAAAACCAAATTAAATGCACTGTGATTCAATGTAAAACAATAAAACATGAAAACTTACAAGGGGGTGGGGAAGTACTTTTTTATCGGCACCATGTGTCTTTTGCTTTTAAGGGAATCAGGCAGATAATTGTCATCTAAATACTTAATTACATCTTTCAACAATGTCAACAAATTATTTGCTTCGATCTTCAATAGACAATAGGTGCAGGAGTAGGCCATTCGGCCCTTTGAGCCAGCACTGCCATTCAATGTGATCATGGCTGATCATCCACAATCAGTACCCCGTTCCTGCCTTCTCCCCATATCTTCAGTCAACAAAACCCTTCTGATTTCCCCTGATCAGTTCTTGTTGTTCTAAGTGCCAGTGAATCCTTTCCTTTAAGTTATTGTGGTGAATTCCCTATCACAGCCAAAAGTCTGCTCTGCCATTCCATCATGGCTGATTTATCATCCCTCTCAACTCCATTCTTCTGCTTTGTCCCTGGAACCTTTGACATCCTGACTAATCAAGAACCTATCAACCTCTGGTTAGCACAATGATTTGGCCTCCATAGCTCACTGGCAATGAATTCCACAATTCACCAATCTCTAGTTAAAGAGATGCATCCTCATCTCTGTTCTAAATGGATGTCCCTCTATTCTGTGCCTGTGCCCTCTGGTAATTGGTGTAGTACCACTGAGTGTAGTCATTACATCAAAATGTGGGAAAAGGTGAAGTTATCACTGTACACACAAAGAAGATATTTTTGAACTAGTGAGAGACTGGGTTATGTTCAAAGGAGTTGGGATGTGCTTGTATAACTGGCACCGATGACCAGCATGCTGCTACAACAATGAGGAAAGCTTATAGAACATTGAACTTCATCGTGAGAGGGTTACCTTACAGGAGCAATCTAATTTGTATACTTGCTTTAGTAAGCCCTTTGACAAGGTCCCGCATGGAAGGTTGGTCAAGAATGTTGATGCACCATCAATAACTCTCGGAGATGTGAGTTAAGGTAGGCTTTTATTGGCTGGAAGAAAGCGCAAGCAGCAAGCGACCACCACACAACATCCTGGAGACTGAGGAAGGAGCTGTGCCTCCAATCGCCTTTATACCGGGGTCTGCGGGAGGAGCCACGGTCTGTGGGAGGAGCCACAGGAGCAGTCAGCAGGGGGGGCTTGTCCAGACAGGTATATGTAGTTCACCACAAATGTTCAGTCACTTTGCATTCAGAATAAGACAGTAAACTGGATTAGACCATAAGACCACAAGACATAGGAGCAGAATTAGGCCATCCAGCCCATCGAGTCTGCTCCGCCATTCTATCATGGCTGATCCCGGAACCACTCAACCCCACACTCCAGCCTTCTTGCCATATCCTTCATGCCTTCACCGATCTGGAAATGATCAACTTCCACCTTAAATATACTCATGGACTTGTCTCCACCGCAGTCTGCGGCAGAGCATTCCACAGATTCACTACTCTCTGGCTTAAAAAAATATCCTCCACTACCTCTGTTCTATAAGGTTGCCCCTCAGTTTTGAGGCTGTGCCCTCTAGTTCTGGATATCCCCACCATAGGAAACTTCCTCTCCACATTCACCCTATCTAGTCCTTTCCACATTCAGTAGGATTCAATGAGATCCCCATGCATTCATCTAAATTCCAGTGAGTACAGGCTCAAAGCTGCCAAATACTCCTCGTATGTTAAACCCATTCATTCCCAGAATCATCCTTGTGAACCTCCTCTGGACTCTGTCCAATGCTGATGCATCCTTTCTGAGATATGGGGCCCAAAACTGTTCACATACTTCAGGTGTGGCCTGACTAGTTCTTATAAGGGCTCAGCATTATCTTCTTGCTTTTACATTCTATTCTCCTTGAAATAAATGCCAACATTGCATTTGCCTTCTTTACCACAGAGTCAACCTGTAAATTAAACTTCTGGGAGTCTTGCACAAGAACTCCTAAGTCCCTCTGCATCTCTGATGTTTGAACCTTCTCCCCATTTGGATAATAGTCTGTACTATTGTTCCTTTTACCAAAATGCATTATCATACATTTTCCAACACTGTATTTCATCTGCCACTTTTTTGCCCATTCTCCCAATTGTCTAAGTCCTGCTGTGATTTCATTGTTTCCTCAGCACTACCTACCCCTCCACCTATCTTCGTATCATCAGCAAACTTTGTCACAAAGCCATCAATTCCATTATCTAAATCACTGACAAACAATGTGAAAAGTAGTGGTCACAATACAGACCCCTGAGGAACACCACTAGTTACTAGCAGCCAACAAAAAAGGCCCTTTTATTCCCAAACAATGCCTTCTGTCTGTCAGCCATTCCACTATCCATGCCAGTATCTTTACTGTAACGCCATAGGATTTTACCTTGTTAAGCAGCCAAGTGTGGCACCTTATCAAACGCCTTCTCAAAATCCAAGTAAGTGACACCTACTGCCTCTCCTTTGTCCACCCTGCTTGTTACTTCCTCGAAGAACTCTAACAGATTTGTTGGGCCAGATTTCCCTTTACAGAAACCATGCTAACTTTGACTTATTTTAGCATTAGTCTCCAAGTACTCAGCATCCTTAATAATAGACTCCAACATTTTCCCAGCCACTGAGGTTAGGCTAACTAGCATATAATTACCTTTCTTTTGCCTTCCACCCTTGAAGAGTGGTGTGACATTTGCAATCTTCCAGTCCTCTGGGACCATGCCAGAATCAAGTGAATCTTGAAAAATCATGACCAGTGCATTTGTATCTCTTCTGCAACCTCTCTCAGGACTCTGGGATGTAGTCCATCTGGTCCAAGTGACTTGTCCAGCATAAGACTTTTGAGTTTGCCTAGAGTTTGCTTCTTCCTTTGTGGGACATGTCTATCCTGTGCCTTATGAACTATTCCCGGAAACTTCAGCCATCTCTGCTCTGTTGTCATCTGGATGATAATGGAATTGACTAGATTAACAAATTTGTGGATGACACCAAGATATATGGGCCATCTGGAACAATAGGCTGAAAACTGGCAGATGGAATTTAATGCAGACAAGTGTGAGGTTGCTCTTTTTGAAGCCAAACCGGCATTGGACTTGCACGGTGGTGATAGGGCATTTAGGAGTATGGTGGTACAGAGCGATCTGGGAATATAGATCTATAATTCCTTGAAAGTGGCATCAAGTTAGGAAGGGTTGTAAAGAGATGTTTTGACACATTGGCCAAATCAATGTATTGGGTACAGGAACTAGAATGTTAATGTGATGTTGGTGAGGCCTTATTTGGAGTACCGTATAAAGTTCTGGTCACCTACCTACAGGAAAAGGCAACAATAAGACTGAAAGAGTATGGAGAAAATTTACAAGGAGGTTGGTGGGAGTTGATGTTGAATAAATTAGGACCTTATTCACTTGAGTGTAGGAGAATGAAAGTAGATTTGATAGAGGTATGCAAAATTTTGAAGTATATAGATAGGGTAAATGCAAACAGGCTTTTTTCACTGAGGCTGAATTAGACTGGAACTAGAGGTCATGTGTTAATGTCAAAAGGTGAAATGTTTAAGGGGAACATGAGTGGGCACTTTTTCACTCAGCTGGTGGTGAGAGCATGGAACAAAGTGCCAACAGAAGTGGTGGATGCAGGTTCAATTTCAACTTCTAAGAGAAGTTTGGATAGGTACTTGGATGTGAGGGTTATAGAGAGCTATGGTTTGGATTCAGGTTGCTGGGACTAGGCAGATTACAATTTCAGCATGAACTAGATGGGCTGAAGGGTTTATTTCTATGCCATAGTGTTCTATGACTGTATGTATATTATTGTCACATCTACTGAGATAGAGTGAGAAATTTAATTTTGCATGATAATAAGGATGCAGAGTGGAGTTAGATGGATTGGATTTTATTCCTTGGAGAGCAGGAGACTACCATGTGATCTTTTTAAAAACTATGAGAGTCATAGACAGGGTGAATGCACTCAGTCTTTTCCCAAGGGTTAGATTTAAGATGAGAGAGAAAAGGTTTAATAGGAACTTGAAAGGCAACTTTATTTATACAAGGCGTGGTGTTCATATGTGCAATGAGCTCCCAGAGGAAGTGGTTAAGACAATTGGACATGGATTGGAAAGGCTTTCAGAGTTATGGGGTAAACACTGATATGTGAGACTAGCTGGTCAGTGTGGAACAACTGAGACAGTGTCACAATTGGTATTGATTTAAATGCTTGTGCAGACATTTAAATGTTGTGGGAGCACCTACCATTACCTGCAGCACCTTGGACAGTATGTTCCACATTCTAACTACTGTCTGGAAATGTTTCCCATTTGTCCTCATCTAAGCCCTTGTTTTAGACACCCCCACAATTAGCATAGAAAACACCTTTACTATCTACCCTATCAATCTGCTCTTAATTCTATATTGAGTCCATAAGACATAGGAGCAGAATTAGGCCATTCAGCCCTTTGAGTCTGCTCCACCACAGAGTGCTACAGCATAGAAACAGGCCCTTATGTTCATCTAGTCTGTGCCATCTTAGTCCAATCTGCCCAGACCATGGGCCTCCATATCCTCTCCATCCATGTACTTAACTAAACTTTTTTTATGATTTAAATTTTATTGAGTTCTTTTACAAATTTTCTCCGAACCCTTGAGTCAGTGTTGAAATTATGTAATTCATAGCTTACAAAACATAAAATTATCAATAAAATAAAAACAAGCATGACAGAAATAAATATAAATATAATAACCATGTGTGTCAATTTAGACCTCTAATAACATAAAAGACTGCCATTCAGCAATATGCTTCACCACTGCCTTCACCACTATTCCCCCCCCCCATCCAGGAAACCTAAATATTTGCCCCATTTTTGTGTGTAAATGTCCAATCTATCAAACTGTTTGTAAGCCATGCGTTCAAAAGCTGCGACTTTGGCTATTTCTGTGGCCCACTGCTGAAATGATGGTCCCCCAAGTTTCTACAACCTCTAAGTATAATTTGTCTTCCTACCATTGTACTTGTCTGGATCCAATTTTGGAAGTGTTTATCCCCAAGTAACCCAAGTGTGTCTCCCAAGACAAAAAGTCTGGGGCAGAAAGGGATTTAAATACCCGAAACTTCACCAATATACTTATGTATCATAATCCAAAATTATTGAGTTCTGGGACAGGACCAGAGCGCATGTGCTAAGTCCCCTTTATCCGCCTCACAGCACCAGCATTCAGGGGTATTTTCAACCCTAATCTACGTAACCTTGCTGGAGTCCAATAAAAACTGTGTAGAATTTTAAACTGAATAAGGCGCACCCTCCGGTTTCTTGACATTGTTTTGACATTTTTGCAAATTTTGTCCCACTCCTTTGTCTCAAAAGTCACACACAGGTCTTTTTCCTATGCTCTTTTAAGGTGTTGCAATTGAACCTGCAATTCTGCTGTGAGTTTTTTTCATATGTAACATCCTCTGAGTGAAGAAGCTCCCCCTCAGATTCCCCTTAAAAATTTCACCTTTCCCCCTCAATCTGCAACCTTGTTCTAGTCTCACCCAACCTGAGGGCAAAAAGCCTGCATGCATTGACCCTATCTCTATCCCTCATAATTTCTATACTTCTACTTGTATATCTTATTTTTATATACTTCTATATATACCTTCTACTTCTATAAGATATCCACTTATTCTCCTGCCTTGTCCCTGTCTGTAGCTCCTCATAATTTTCTGTGCTTCTATAAGATCTCTCCACATTCTCCTGTGCTTAAGAGAATAATGTCTTAACCCATTCAAACTTTCCCTGCAACTCAGATCCTCAAATCCCAGCAACAACCTTGTAAGTTTTCTATGCACTCTATCATGCTTTTATCCAGGCACTCTCAGCATCCTCCACTGCAGGAAAAACAAACCCAGTGTATCCAATCTCTCTTTGCCAGTGAAATACTAAATCTGCTCTACATCCTTTACAGTGTAGTCAGATTCATTATCCCAGTGAACAGTGGAGGTTCGGTCACAGAGATTATAGAAAGCAAAGTTCAAAGTAAATTTATTATCAAAGTACATGTATGTCACCATATACAAACTGAGGGTTCATTTTCTTGTGGGCATACTCAATAAATCCACAGTAGAACAGTAACCATAACAGATCAATGAAACACCACACCATCATGGGCATTCCACCTGTGATGGAGTCATAGAAAAGTACAGCACAGAAAAGGGCCCTTTGGCCCATCTAGTCCATGCCGAGCCATTTAATTTAACTGCTCCCATCAACCTGCACTGGGACCATAGCCCTTCTACTATCCATGGACCTATCAAAACTTCTCTTAAACGTTGACATCAGGTTCAGATGCACCACTTGTGCTGGCAGCTTGTTTCATGACTCTCACAACCCTCTGAGTGAAGAAATTTCCCCTCATGTTCCCCTTAAACTTTTCAGCTTTCACGCTTAACCCAAGACCTCTGGTTGTAGTCCCACCCAACCTCAGTGGAAATAGTCTGCTTGTATTTACCCTGTATATACCTTCATAATTTTGTATGCCTCTATCAAATACCCTCTCAATCTTAAGCATTCTAAGAAATAAAGTTTTATCCTATTTCATTATCCGCCATTCAGTAAGATCATGGCTGATCTGGCCGTGGACTCATCTCTACCTATCTGCCTTTTCCCCATAACCCTTAATTCCACTACTGTGCAAAAATCTATCCAACCTTGTCTTAAATATATTTGCTGAGGTAATCTCCACTGCTTCATCGGGCAGAGAATTCCACAGATTCACCACTCTCTGGGAAAATGGAGTTCCTCCTCATCGCTATTCTAAATCTACTCTCCCAAATCTTGAGGCTGTGTCCCCTAGTTCTAATCACACCTACCAGTGGAAGTAACTTTCCTGTCTCTATCTTATCTATCCTTTCAAAATATTATATGTTTCTATAAGATTTCCTCATTCTGCTGAATTCCACCGAGTCCAGTCCCAGGTGACTCATCTCTCCTCATAGCCTAACCTCCTCATCTCTGGAATACCTGGTGAACCTCCTCTGCACCACCTCCAAAGCCAGTATATCGTTCTTCAAGTATGGAGACCAGAACTGCATGCAGTACTCCAGGTGCGGCTGCACCAATACCCTGTACATTTGCAACATAACCTTCCTGCTCTTAAATTCAATCCCTCTAGCAATGAAGGCCAGCATTCCAGTTGCCTTCTTGATAGCCTGTTGCACCTGCAAACCAACCTTGTGTGATTCATTCACATGCACTCCCAAGTCCCTCTGCACAGCAGCATCTTGCAATTGTTTACCATTTAAATAATAATCTGCTCTTTCATTTTAACTTCCAAAGTGGATGACGTCATATTTACCAACATAGAAAACATAGAAAACCTACAGCACAATGCAGGCCTTTCGGTCCACAAAGCTGTGCCGAACATGCCCTTACCTTAGAAATTACCTATGGGGTACCCATAGCCCTCTATTTTTCTGAGCTCCATGTACCTGGCCAGGAGTCTCTTAAAAGACCCTATCATACCTGCCTCCACCACCGTCACCAGCAGCCCATTCCACACATTCACCACTCTCTGTGCAAGACTCCCAGAGGTTAATTTGCAGGTTGAGTCTGTGGCAAAGAAGGGAAATACAATGTTGGCATTTATTTCAACGGGAATAGAATATAAAAGCAAGGAGATAATGCTGAGCCTTTATAAGACACTAGTCAAGCTGCACTTGGAGTATTGTCAACAGTTTTGGGCCCCATATCTCAGAAATCATTCAAGAGCGTCCAGAGGAGGTTCACGAGGATGATTGTGGGAATGAAGCAGTTAACATCTGAGGAGCATTTGGCAGCTTTGGGCCTGTTCTCACTGGAAGTTCAGTTGACTGGACTGTATTCAGGGATTCATCTTTGAGTCTGGATGAATATGCCGCAGCTGTTACCAACTACATTAAAATCTATGTGAATAAGTGTGTGCCTATGAAAACTTGCTATATATTCCCAAACCAAAAGCCGTGAATGAACCAGGAAGTTCATTGTTTGCTGAGGGCAAGGTCGGTGGCATTTAAGTCTGGTGAATCAAGTCTGTACAAGAAAACCAGGAATGACTTGCCCTTGCTATTTCGAGGGCAAGAGACAATTCCGAGTGAGGTTGGAAGTGACATCGGATGTACATCAACTTTGGCAAGGTTTGCAGGACATTTCTTTCTACAAAGTGAAACCCACTAGAATGAATGACGGCGATGCTTCACTACCAGATGAGCTCAACATCTTCTATGCCTGCTTTGAAAGGGAGAATATAACTACAGCTGTGAAGATTCTTGCTGCATCCAGTGACCCTGTGATCTCTATCTCAGAGGCTGATGTCAGGCTGTCTTTAAGGAGGGTGAATCCTCGCAAGGCGTCAGGCCCTGACGGAGTACTTGTTAAGACTGAAAACTTGTTCCAACCAACTATCCGGAGTATTCAAGGACATTTTCAACTTTGTACTGCTGTGATTGGAAGTTCCCACCTGCTTCAATATACCAGTGCCTAAGAAGAGTTGTGTGAGCTGCTTTAATGACTTTCATCCAGTAGCACATACATCTACGGCGATGAAATGCTTTGAGAGGTTGATCATGGGTAAAATGAACTCCTGCCTCACCAAAACCAAGGACCTGGACCCACTGAAATCTGCCTATTACCACAACAGGTCTACAGCAGACAGAATATCAATGTCTCTTCACACAATCTTAGATCAGCTGGACCTACGTCAGGATGCCGTTCATTGACTGTAGCTCAGCATTTAACACCATCATTCCCACAATCCTGATCGATAAACTACAGAACCCGGGCCTCTGAACCTCCCTCTGCAATTGGATCCTGAACTTCCTAACTGGGTGACCACAATCTGTATGGTTTTGTGATAATATCTTCTCACTGTTGATTAACACTGGCGCACCTCGGAGGGTTGTGCTTAGTCCACTGCTCTACTCTCTCTATATACATGACTGGCTGGCTAGGTGTAGCTAAAATACCATCTGTAAATTTGCTGATGATACAACCATTCTTGGTAGAAACTCAGATGGAGATGAAAGAGCGTACAGGAGCGAGATATACCAGCTAGTTGAGTGGTGTCACAGTAACAACCTTGCACTCAATATCAGTAAGACGAAAGAGTTGATTGTGGACTTCAGGAAACATAAGACGAGGGGATACGAACCAATCCACATAGAGGGATCAGAAGTGGAGACAGAGAGCAGTTTCAAGATCTGGGTGTCAAGATCTCTGAGAATCTAACCTGGTCCCAATATATCAATGCAGCTATTGGGAAGGCGAGACTGCGGCTATATTTCATTAGGAGTTTGAAGAGATTTGGTTTGTTACCTAAAACACTCAACAAATTTTATAGATATACAGTGGAGATCATTCTGACAGGCTGCATCACTGTCTGGTTAGGTGGGGGTGGGTGACTACTGCACAAGACCGAAAGAAGCTACAGAAAGTTGTCAAATTAGTCAGGTCCAGCTTGAGTACTAGTCTTTGTAGAATCCAAGAAATCTTAAAGGAGTGATGTCTCAGAAAGGCAGCGTCCATTATTAAGGACCCCCATCATCCAGGGCATGCCCTTTTCTCACTGTTAGATCTGGAAGGAGGTACAGAAGCCTGAAGGCACACACGGAGCGATTCAGAAACAGCTTCTTCCTCTTTACCATATGATTTCTAAATAGACTTTAGACCCATGAACACTTAATTTTTTTAATATATATTCTGTTTTTGCTCTGTTTTTAATCTCCTTAATATATCCTTAGTGTAATTGATTTGCTTGTTTATTATTTTTTTTCCTTATTATCGTGTATTCCATTGTACTATGCTGCTAAGTTAACAAATTTCTCAACCGGTGATAATACACCTGATTCTGATTCTTATCGCTTTGTTCTACAGCACTCTGTGCCCGACCATGCACTGTGTAAGACCTACGTTGTCTGGTCCTACCAAAGTGCAACACCACGCATGTGTCTGCATTAAATTTCATCTGCCATTTTCAGAATATTTTTCCAGCTGGTGCAGATCCTGCTGCAAACAATGACAACCTTCCTCACTGTCCACTACACCCCCAATCTTGGAGACATCCGCAAGTTTACTGATCCAGTTAACCACATTACAATCCATATCGTTGATATAGATGACGAACAACAATGGACCCAGCATCAATCCCTATGGTGCACCTCTAGTTACAGGCTACAATTAGAGTGGCACCCATCTACAACTACTGTCTGACTTCCCCCACAAAGCGAATGTCTAATCCATTTTACTGCCTCATCTTGGATGCGAGCGACTGAAACTTATTCACCAGCCTCCCATTTGGGATCTTGTTAAGTGCCTTGCTAAGGTTCATAAGGCTTAGAAGCAGAATTAGGCCATCAGGCCCATCGAGTCTGCTCCACCATTTAATCAAGGCTGATCTTTTTTTTTTAATCTCCTCCTCAATCCCATATCTTGGCCTTCTCCCTGTAACCTTTAATGCCATGTCCATTCAAGAACCTATCAATCTCTGCCTTAAATAGACCCAACAACCTGGCCTCTACAACTGCATGTGGCAACAAATTCACCGCCCTTTGTGAACTTCCTCTGAACCCTCTCCAATGCCAGCACATCTTTTCTAAGATGAGGGGCCTAAAACTGTTCACAATACTCAAGGTGAGGCCTTACCAGTGCCTTATAAAACCTTGCTCTTGTATTCTAAACCTCTTGAAATGAACGCTAACATGAATACTTCCTCACCACCAGCTTAATCTGCAAGTTAGCCTTTAGGGTGTTCTGCACAAGGACCCCCAAGTCCATCTTCCTCTCAGGTTCCTGGATTTCCTCTCTGTTTAGAAAATAGTCTGCACATTTATTTCTACTAACAAAGTGCATGACCATGCATTTTCTAATATTGTATTTCATTTGCCACTTTCTTGTCCATTCTCCTAATCTGTCCAAGTCCTTCTGCATCCTACCTGTTTCCTCAACACTACCTGCCCCTCCACCAATTTTGGTATCATCTGCAATCTTGGCAACAAGGCCATCTATTCCATCATCTAAATCACTTGTATACAGCATAAAAAGAAGTGATCCCAACACCAATCCCTGCCGAACACCACTAGTCACTGGCAGCCACCAGAAACAGATCTGTTTATTCCCACTTGCTGCCTGCTACCAATCAACCAATGCACTAACCATCTTAATAATTTTCCAGTAATACCATGGGCTCTTAACTTTGTAAGCAGCCTCATGTGTGGCACCTTGTTAAAGGCCTTGTTAAAGTTCAAATATATAACATCCACTGCATCATCTTTATCTATCCTATTTGTAATCTCAAAGAGTGCCAACAGATTCGTCAAGCAGGAATTTCCCTGAAGGAAAGCATGCTGACTTTGTCCCATCTTGTCCTGTGTACCCAAGTTCTCCATCATCTCATCCTTCACAACTGACTCTACATTTTCCCAACCACTGAGGTCAGACTAACTGGTCTATAATTTCCTTTTTGCTGCCTTCCTCCTTTCTTAAAGAGTGGAGTGTCGTCGCGTTGTTACTCAACGAGTGAAAGCAACATACCGAGTCGAGCAGGGTCTAGTTGAACTGTTTACTGTTTCAATCCGCGTGTGCTTAAGTGCCCGCTCCCAGAATCCCCCACTCTTTGCGGGGTGGAAGTGACGTCGGCTTCTGGGCCGAGGTCTGTCCCGCACTCAGAGCCCTCACGGTTGCCGCTGGCTGCGGACTCACCCGTGACTGCTGGATCCAGTTCACTTGCCGTGTGGGCGAGCTGCCACATGACGCACCCTCCCCCCCCCAGAACTGGCGCTAGGAGGTGCAGAGTCCACAGCCTGCACATTGTCAGTTCTTTTAGGTGGTCAGCCTCGTCGTCGTGGGGGTGGCACCGCAACTGGGCATTCAAGGTCTAGATGCACCGGTTTGAGATGGTCAATGGTAAAAGTCTCTTCACGACCGCCGATGTCAAGAATATAGGTTGTCCCATTATGGCACACCACCTTGTAGGGTCCTTTGTATGGTCGTTGCAGGGGTGGTCTGTGCTTGCCTCAGCGAACGAAAACATACTTGCTCTGTTGTAAGAGGGTGTTGTTCCGTGATGGGACGTCGGGACTGGGGCAAGTGTTCCAAGCCGCTCCCAGAGTTTAGTTAGGACCGCTGTAGGTGTGTCCTCCTGGCCATGGGGTGCTGGCACAAACTCACTGGGAACTGTGAGCAGGACACCGTAAACAAGTTCGGCTGATGATGCGGCCAGGTCCTCCTTGGGTGCCATGCGGATGCCAGGCAGCACCCAGGGGAGTTCGTCAACCCAGTCTGGCCCTCGGAGGCGTGCCATCAGAGCTGACTTCAAGTGCCTGTGGAAACGTTCCACCAGGCCATTGGACTGCGGGTGGTAAGCAGTCGGTGGGTGGAGCTGGGTTCCGAGGAGTTGTGCCAGTGCAGGCCATGGAGCCGATGTGAACTGCACACCCCTGTCTGAAGTGACGTGGGCTGGGAGTCTGAACCGTACCACCCAGGTGGTAATCAGGGCTCTGGCGCAGTTCTCCGTGGCCGTGTCAGCGAGTGGGACAGCTTCCGGCCACCTCGTGAACCTGTCCACCATGGTGAACAGGTATCTCTCTCCTCTTGAAACAGGCAGTGGGCCGACGATGTCCACGTGGACATGTTCAAACCTCCTATGTGTCGGCTGGAAGGGTTGCAGTGGGGCCCACACGTGCCTCTGGATTTTGGAGGTTTGACAATGTGTGCATGTCCTGGCCTAGTGCCCGACCTGCTTGCTTAGGCTGTGCCACACAAACCTATCTGCGATCAGCTGGATGGTCGCCCGGATGGAAGGGTAGGCTAAACCGTGCAAGGCGTCAAAAACGTGGCACCTCCAAGCATTTGGGACAATGGGCCGAGGTTGCCCAGTGGACACATCACAAAGGAGCTCATTACCTTCAGGCCCAATGGGTATGTCTTCGAGGCGGAGTCCTGAGACTGCGGTTCAGTACGCCGGCATCTCGCTGTCCAGTCGTTGTGCCTTAGCTAATGCCACATAATCCACCCCCGGAGACAGAGAGTGCACTGATTGGATGAGGTGCGTGAGAGCGCGTCAGCTACCATGTTGTTCTTCCCGGAGATGTGCTTGATCATTGTGGTAAACGCCGAGATGTACGACAGGTGGCATTGTTGGACCACGGGTCCGACACTTTGGCAAACGCGAAAGTGAGGGGCTTGTGGTCTGTGAAGACCGTGAACTCCCTCCCTTCCAGGAAATACCTGGAGTGCCGGATGGCAAGGTACAGGGCCAGCAGTTCCCTGTCGAAAGTGCGTACTTAAGTTCCGGGCGGTCGTAGGTGCCGGCTGAAAAAAGTGAGCGGCTTCCACTGGCCTTCGATGAGCTGCTTGAGCACGCCGCCAACTGCCGCATCAGAGGCATCCACAGTGAGGGCAGTGGGGACGTCGACCCTGGGGTGGACCAGGAGTGTGGTGTTTGCTAGCATGTTCTTGGCTTGTTCGAAAGTCGCCGTCACCTCCTCTGTTCAGGTGACCTCTTTGGCCTTGCTGGACATCAAGCCGAAAAGGAGCCGCATGATCTGGGCTGCTGAGGGCAGGAAACGATGGTAAAAGTTAACCATCCCAACAAATTCCTGCAGGCCTTTATCAGTGCTGGGTCTGGCGAATCGGCGGATGGCTTCAACTTTTGCCGGCAGGGGCACAGCTCCATGGCGGTCGATCCGGTGTCCCAAGAAGTCGATGGCTGGTAGGTGGGGTTGAAAGCCAGGCCGTAGTCGCTTAGGCAGCGGCAGAGCAGGCATTAATGTGCTAGATGTTCCTGACGGGAGCGGCTGGCAATAAGTATGTCATCCAGGTAGATGAACAGAAAGTCTAGATCTCGCCCTACTGCGTCCATCAGGCACTTGAACATCTGCACCGTGTTTTTGAGCCCAAACAGCATCCTGAGGAACTCTGAACAGGCCAAAGGGGGTAATGAGGGCTGTCTTGGGTACATCGTCTGGGTGGACTGGGATCTGATGATACCCTCGGACCAGGTCAATCATCGAAAAGATGCGCGCCCCGTGCAGGTTGGCCGTAAAGTTCTGGATGTGCAGTACCGGATAGTGATCGGACATGGTGGTGTCATTCAGCCTCCTATAGTCACCGCACAGTCTCCACCCTACCGCGGACTTGGGCACCATATGGACTGGGGAGGCCACGGGCTGTCGGAATGCCGCACAATCCCCATCTCCTCCATCTTCCTGAATTCCTCTTTCATGAGGCTGAGCTTGTCAGGCAGTAGCCTGCAGGCCCAGGCATGAAGGGGAGGTCCCTGTATGGGAATGTGGTGCATCATTCCGTGCTTGGGGGCTGTTGAGGAAAACTGCGGCATGATGATAGATGGAAACGCCGGTAACACTCTGGCGAACTTGTTGTCAGAATACGTGATGGAGTCCAGGTGCGGGGCCGGTAACCTGGCCTCACCGAGGGAGAAAGTCTGGAACGTCTTTGCATCGACAAGTCGTCGTCCCTTCAAATCCACGAGCAGGCAGTGATACTGTGGCCAGCATAAATGTCCATGTAAAGTGCTGGAACCGAACTGCAAGGGGATGGTTCTTGTGCCGTAGGTGTGGATGGTGCTGCTGTTGGCTACCGTAAGTTCCGGTCCTGTTCTTCTAGTTCAGGTATCATGGCTCGAGAGGGGTAGGACACTGATTTCTGCCCCTGTGTCCACCAGGAATCTACACCTAGAGTGCTGGTCCCAAACGTAGAGGAAGCTATCATGGTGACCAGCCGTCGTAGCCATCAGCGACAGCTGGTCCTGGCGTTTCCCTGGAACAAGCATGGCGGTCGGCAGTGGCGGGCCTCGGAACCCCACCTTTGATGATAAAAACACCAAGAATCAGAAGTGGTGCCGTCCCTTGGTGTGGGTGTTACGTGCTCCACTGCTGGGGTGTGGGAGGGCTGGGCTTTCGGCTGTGCCGCAGTACTAATTTCGATGGTGGTTCCACCATTTTGTTTGGTGCGCCAAAGCATGTCCGCGCGGGCAGCCTCCCTGCGCGTGTCTCTGAAGTCTTCATCTGCTAGCAGGAGGCGGATGTCTTCTGGCGTTTGCTTCAAGAAGATTTGTTCAAAAAGGAGGCAAGGCTGATGGCTGTCTGCCAGTGCTAGCATGTCGCTCATCAGGGCTGATGATGTGCTTTCGCCCAGGCTGTCCATATACAGTAACCGCGCAGCCCGTTTGTGGTGGGAGAGGCCAAATGTGCGGATTAACACGGCTTTGAATGCCTCGTACCTGTCTGTTGCCGGGGGCTGATGCAGAAAGTCGATAACGCGGCCCGCTGTCTCCTGGTCGAGGGCGCCCACCACATGTAATACCTGGTGGCATTTGAGACAATTTGCCTGACTTGGAACTGGGCCTCTGCTAGCTCAAACCAGACCAGGGGTTGAGCGATCCAGAAGGTTGGCAGTTTAAGGGAAACTGCATTCTGCAGAGCCAAGTCATTCATGCTGGGTCCAAATGTCGTTGGACTGTCGGGGTCACCAATGTTGTCGCGCTGTTACGCAACGAGTGAAAGCAACACACTGAGTTGAGCAGGGCTGGTTGAACTGTTTACTGTTTCAATCCACGCGTGCTTAAGTGCCCGCTCCCAGAATCCCCCACTTTTTGCGGGGCAGAAGTGACGTCGGCTTCCGGGCCGAGGTCTGCCCTGCACTCAGAGCCCTCTTGGTTGCTGCTGGCTGTGGACTTGCCTGCGACTGCTGAAGCCGATTCGCTTGCCGTGTGGATGAGCCGCCACAGGAGTAACATTTGCAATTTTCCAGTCCTCTGGCACCATGCCAGAGTCCAATTTTAAAGATAATTTCTAATGCCACCAGAATCTATAATGCTACCTCTTTCAGAACCCTAGGATGCAGTTCCTCGGTCTGGGTGACTTATGTACCTTTAGGTCTTTCAGTTTTGAGCCCCTTCCTCTTGTAATAGTAACTGCACCCACTTTTCTTCCGTCACACTCTACAACATCAGGCATACTGCTAGTGTCTTTCACAGTGAAGACTGATTTTAGTTCATCAGCCATCTCCTTGTCCCCTGTTATTCTTTCTACCGCCTCATTTTTTAGCGGTCCTGTATCTACTCTCATTGGTGTCAGATGCAAGAGAGGGTATTTGTTGAATGCCTACAAGATGGCTTTTTAGAGCAGCTTGTGCTTGAGCCTACTGGGAGAAAGGCCATCTTAAATTGTGTGTTGTGTTAAAACCCAGATCTTATTAGGGAGCTTACCATAAAGTAACCCTTAGGAGGAAATGATCATAGTATCAGTTTGAGAGGGAGAAGCAGAAGTCACATATCACAATGGAATAAAGGGAATTACAGAGGCATGAGAGAGGAACTTGCCCATGTGGATTGAAGGAGGATACTGGTGGGGATGACAGCAGAGCAAAGATGGCTGATCTCTGGGTATAGTTCACAAGGCACAGGATAGATATATCCCACAGAGGAAGAAGTTCTTGAAAGGCAGAAGTAGGCAACTCTGGCTGGCAAGGGAAGTTAAGGACTGCATGAAAGCCAAAGTGAGGGCATAAAAGACAGCAAAAGTGAGTGGGACGTTGGATGATTGGGAAGATTTTAAAGTCCAACAAAAGGCAACTAAAAAAGCTATAAGAAGGGAAAGCTGAAACATGAAGGCACAATAGCCAATAATATATAGCAGTAACCAAATGTTTTTTTCAGTTTTAAACATAGAAAAAAACCACAGCACAATGCAGGCCCTTTGGCCCACAATGCTGTGCCGAACATGTACTTATGTTAGAAATTACCTAAGGTTACCCATAGTCCTCTATCTTTCTAAGCTCCATGTACCTATCCAGAAGTTTCTTAAAAGACCCTATCAATCTGCCTCCATCGCCGTCGCTGGCAGCCCATTCCACTCACTCACCACTCTCTCCATAAAAAAACTTACCCCTGACATCTCCTCTGTACCTACTTCCAAGCACCTTAAAACTGTGCCCTCGCATGTTAGCCATTTCAGCCCTGGGAAAAAGCCTCTGACTATCCACATGATCAATGTATCTCATCATCTTATACACCTCTATCAGGTCACCTCTCATCCACCGTCACTCCAAGGAGAAAAGGCCGAGTTCACTCAACCTATTCTCATAAGGCACGCTCCCCAATCCAGGCAACATCTTTGTAAATCTCCTCTGCACCCTTTCGATGGTTTCCACGTCCTTCCTGTAATGAGGCGATGAGAATTGAGCACAGTACTCCAAGTGGGGTCTGACAAGGGTTGTAACGTTCTCGCTCGGGTGTGAAGTAACGCCGAGGTAAACGTCGAGATAAACCAGAATCAATGCAAACGAGACCGCAGTAAGATTAACCATTTACTGTTCACTCTTCACATTAACGCATGGTGAAAACTGTTGAAAAACAATACAGGATTGGTACAGTGTTTGTTCCCTTCTAAATATCACATTTACATTGTGAATATTTGCAAAGGTAAAACTACAATAACTACATTACATTAAAGTGCAGCATACAGTCAGAATCTAGCTGCTCCATTGGCTGCTTTAGATACACTTCAATACAAACTATCCTGACTCTTTAACTGACGAAAAGGTAAACCTTACCGACCGTCGTTACTTTTAACAGAATCGGCGTTAACATTTTAACTCAAAATACCGATTATCTAATGACTTACAGCGTTGCTTTCACTGTGTCTTTGGTGCATAGAGAGACCCTAGTCAGCGTTATGGTCGCACATGTGAGTGACCCCCACCCTTGCGTGAATCTCAAACCGGTAATTCCCCACAAGACGCGGCGAACCCGGATGTGACGTCATGGCAGCCGCGATGTATTACAGACAAATCAATTGATTTAAACAATCCTAACTTTAACTAAAAAAATGCTAACAAATTACTACGCGAAAATATTATAAACTAAATAACTGCCATAAAGGCAGCACACTCCCCGCTTGACCTTCGTAAGGTCACAATGAACATAATACAAACTTCAGTCTCTAATTCAGTCATTAGGTAGAAGTAGAATGACTTCTGTAACAGGCCTTTGGTAAATTTTCCCATCGCCTTGGTCGGTAGTTTTCAATTCAACCTTCCTGACCTGTCCATCCCTACTAGGGAATGTGGCAGTGATTCTGGCCATTGGCCAGCAGTTGCCGGCGATTTGCTTGTTTTTGAGCAGGACTAAATCTCCAACTTGAAGGTCCCTTCTCCATTGCTTTGTGTACAGGTCCTTATCGGAGAAGTCCCCTGGTGGAGGGGCAGCTCCTGCCTTCTGCGTAAGGAGCATTGATGGCGACAGTATGAAGGGGTTTTCCGGGTCAGAAGACACGGGTAGGAGTGGTCGTGCATTCATAATGGCTGTGACCTCTGCCATTGGTGTGCCCAGTACCTCGTGGGTCGATCGGATGCTTTGCTGCATCTCAGGTCTCCTTTTCGTGGTTTTTTGCAAGGGCGTGAACCGCTTGACTGCCTGCTCTTTGTTGTTTGGCAAGCACTGGCGTGGTTCTCTGAAAGGTAGTGGGGCGACCCCACTATTTGCTTTGTCTCTGAAGACCTTGGTGTCCTCCGTTTTTAAGATGATGGCGTCTTGAGTCGATGGAGCAAGTTTATTATCGTGCTCCTTATGAGCAAAGACAGACTGACCCAGCGTCTCGTCAGTTACTTTGCGCTTGTTAAAGCCTTGTGGTGCTTCCTGGACGCACATGGAACTTGTGCGGTGTTGAAGAATCATATGGCGGCTACTCTCTAGCACATTGGTCTTGAGTGTGTTAACCGTTGATTTGTGTTCGTTGCCAGGGCACACCTCTCCTATCACCACCCAGCCCAGATCCAGGTGTTGGGCAAAGGGGGCGTCGTGTGGTCCATTGACCTGCTGCCTAACCTTGTGTACCCGGAGAACATCCCTCCCTAATAGCAGGAGTATTTCTGCTTCTGGATCCAGCTCTGGGATGTGTTTGGCGATGTGGTGGAGATGTGGTTGGTGTAGCACCGCACTTGGCGTCGGGATCTCAGTGCGGTTATTCAAGATTTTCTCGCACTCTACGAGTGGGGGGAGACAGATGAGGACTTTACCATCCAGGGACTCGATCTGGAAGCCTTCGGCCCTCCTTCCGTAAGTTTTCATGTTGCCTGAGCAAGTTCTAAGGTAGTATGGGAACTGCTCACTCTCAATGTTGAACAAGTTAAAGAACTTTGGACTGACTAGCGAGCGGTTGCTCTGATCGTCCAGAATTACGTAGGCTTTGATGGCCTTGTCTTTGGCTCCCTTAGGGTACACCTTAGTGAGACAGATCTTTGAACAAGAACGGCTTGCCTGAGCTTGACCGCAAACTTCCGTACAGCTCGAGCTGACAACAGGTGTCCTGGAGTGAGCTTCTCCCTCCCCGCCGTCCTGTTGTGGGGGTGAAGGAGCTTCGTCGGTTTGCGGTAACGGGCCAGGATGCATGGCCCAGTCGTGATTAGTGCTATCACATTCCAGGCACTTCATGGCGATCGTGCACTCTCTCGCACAGTGAGAGGTCGAGGAACAGCATCTAAAACATATTCCTTTCTCCTTGAGAAGGGCCTTCCTCTCTTCGAGGGGTTTTTCCCTAAACGTTCTGCATCTTTTGAGAGGGTGGGGTTTGTTATGCAATGGACAATTCTTGCTAGGGTCGTTGTTAGTTGTAAGGACTTGGGTCTTAAGCGCTGAGACTGGTTTAGTAATGTTGGAATTATTCGAAGTGGATTTATCTGGCTTGGTGTAAATTGTACTGCTTCCTGGACCTATGAGGCTAGGATCGTTTCGCTTCTTCGCCTCCTTGCACACGAACCTGGTGAAATACTCGAAGGGAGGGAATTGACCTTCGTGTTCTTCCTTGTAATCTGAGGCAACGGACAACCACCTGTCCTGCAGCCCAAATGGAAGTTTGTCCACGAGTTGTCTAATCCCGGTTGGAGTGTCTAGGTATACTAGACCAGCTGAGTGGCCGTCTTCTTTGGCGCCTTGAATCTCCATGAGTAAATCTCCAAATTCTCTTAGCTTGGTGTGGTCCTTGGCTGACACCTTAGGAAAATTTCCCAAACGTTGGCATAGCGCCGCCTCGATAATTTCGGGGGCTCCGTAGCCCTCCTGAAGTCTCTCCCATGCTTTCTTCAATGCTAGCTCGGGTTTGTTGATGTACACTGAACGCATGCATCTCACCTGTTCGCATGATTCTTTTCCCAGCCATTTTGCCATAAGATCCAACTCCTGGGTTGCTCTGAGCTGGACTCCGTTGATAGCGTTGGTGAAAGTGGAGTACCATGCACGGTAATTTTCAGGTTTATCGTCGAACCGGTATAGTCCTGAAGTGACGAGATCCCGTCGTGCGAAATACCGTGCTGCGGATTCGTCTGCAGGTGGCGTGCGGGCTGAGGGAACATGTCCACAGGTACATGACTGAGGGCGTACATCTGTTATGGGATTTGCTGGTCTGGACTCAGTCTTTGCCTCTCTTCTCCCCAAATCCGGTAAGTTCGGTGTCGAGAAGTACTTGTCGTGAGCCCTTGCATTCCTGGGTTCATCGCGGAGTTGCGAGGGTAAATTATCTTCCTCGGATGGACGTGATGCCGTCGGGCCTCTCCAAGACTCCTCGTGAAGTGGGACGTTATCGAATAAGTAAAGAGAGGAAGAAAGAGTCTTCCATTCCATTTGAGATTGGACATAGTCCCTTGTACGTTCCAATCCGATCTTTTCTGAGGTAGATTTTCCGTCCTTCGGATCATGCATTTCTTCGGCGTCTTCTATTAACTCTGCTTCCACCTCGGCAGCTGCTGCTTCTCGTTCTAGCTTCAGCGCTTCTAACCGTGCCTCTACCCTTTTCCTTTCCAATTCGTTTTCGGCTTCTCTGGCAGCCGCTTCCTTCTGGTTTTCGGCTTCTCTGGCAGCCGCTTCCTTCTGGTTTTCGGCTTCTCTGGCAGCCTTTTCCTTCTGGTTTTCGGCTTCTCTGGCAGCCTTTTCCTTCTGGTTTTCGGCTTCTCTGGCAGCCGCTTTCATCTTTACTTCTAATTCTTCTTTGGCAAAGCGCGCTCGCACCTTGGCGGCTTCTGCTTTCGCTCTTGCTTGGGTGGCCTTACTTGATGCCCTACTGCCCCTATCGCAGGATGACGATGACTTTGACAACGACTTGATGCTGGATCGGGTTGACATGGCTGCACTTTAAACACCTGATAATGCCGCTTTTTCACTGTAACGTTCTCGCTCGGGTGTGAAGTAACGCCGAGGTAAACGTCGAGATAAACCAGAATCAATGCAAACGAGACCGCAGTAAGATTAACCATTTACTGTTCACTCTTCACATTAACGCATGGTGAAAACTGTTGAAAAACAATACAGGATTGGTACAGTGTTTGTTCCCTTCTAAATATCACATTTACATTGTGAATACTTGCAAAGGTAAAACTACAATAACTACATTACATTAAAGTGCAGCATACAGTCAGAATCTAGCTGCTCCATTGGCTGCTTTAGATACACTTCAATACAAACTATCCTGACTCTTTAACTGACGAAAAGGTAAACCTTACCGACCGTCGTTACTTTTAACAGAATCGGCGTTAACATTTTAACTCAAAATACCGATTATCTAATGACTTACAGCGTTGCTTTCACTGTGTCTTTGGTGCATAGAGAGACCCTAGTCAGCGTTATGGTCGCACATGTGAGTGACCCCCACCCTTGCGTGAATCTCAAACCGGTAATTCCCCACAAGACGCGGCGAACCCGGATGTGACGTCATGGCAGCCGCGATGTATTACAGACAAATCAATTGATTTAAACAATCCTAACTTTAACTAAAAAAATGCTAACAAATTACTACGCGAAAATATTATAAACTAAATAACTGCCATAAAGGCAGCACAAGGGTCCTATATAGCTGCAACATTACCCCTCAGCTCTTAAACTCAATCCCATGATTGATGAAGACCAAAGCACCATATGCCTTCTTAACCACAGAGTTAACCTGCGCAGCAGCTTTGAGCGTCCTATGGTCTCGGACCCCAAGGTCCCTCTGATCCTCCATGAGTCTTGCCATTAATGTTATATTCTGCCATCATATTTGACCTACCAAATAAACAAACTTATCTGGGTTGAACTCCCTCTGCCACTTCTCACTCAGCCCAGTTTTATTTCCTATCAATGTGACACAGTAACCTCTGACAGCCCTCCACACTATCCACAACATCCCCAACCTTTGTGTCATCAACAAATTTAGTAACCCATCCCTCCACTTCCTTATCCAGGTCATTTATAAAAATCACAAAGAGTCGAGGTCCCAGAACAGATCCCTGAGGCACACCACTGGTCACCGGCCTCCATGCAGAATATGACCCGTCTACAACCATTCTTTGCCTTCTGCGGGCAAGCCAGTTCTGGATGCACAAAGCAATGTCCCCTTGGATCCCATGCCTCCTTACTTTCTCAATAAACCTTGCATGGGGTACCTTATCAAATGCCTTGCTGAAATCTATATACACTACATCTACTGCTCTTCCTGCATCAATGTATTTAGTCACATCCTCAAAAAATTCAATCAGGCTTATAAGGCATGACCTGCCCTTGACTACTGCTACGCTGACTACTCCTAATCCTATTATACCTCTCCAAATATTCATAAATCCTGCCTCTCAGGATCTTCTCCATCAACTTACCAACCACTTGGGAAAATGTCGGAGTCGATTATTAAGGATGAAGTTTCAAGATACATGGAGTCTAATGATAAAATAAG